>NC_041388.1:560800912-560801418 GCF_002162155.2 Triticum dicoccoides | reverse complement strand
CTTAATACTTCCGTTCACTGTAATGATGCCACGTGGACCGGGCATCTTGAGTGTGAGGGAAGCGTAGTGTGGTATTGCACTAAAGCGAGCGAAAGCTTCACGTCCGAGTAGTGCTTGATAGCCACTTTGGAACGGAGCAATGTGGAAGGCTAGATGTTCGCTACGGAAGTTATCGGGGAGGCCGAATATAACTTTTAGTAGCAGGGAGCCCGTGCAACGAGCCCCTGGTCCTGGCGTTACTCCTTTAAAGGTAATATTGCTATGGCGAATTTTTTTTGGGTCTATCCCCATTTCGCGGATTGTATCCTGGTATATCAGGTTTAGACTGCTGCCACCGTCCATCAGGACTCGTGCGAAGCGGTATCCGCCAATTATTGGGTCTAATACCAGGGCAGCCCATCCTACACGCCGTATACTTGCTGAGTAATCATGATGGTCGAAAGTGATCGGTTGAGACGACCAGTGGCAGGACTCTGCGGTGATGGGCCTTCGGGCGTATTTTTCTA
>NC_041388.1:560799973-560800721 GCF_002162155.2 Triticum dicoccoides | reverse complement strand
GAGTGCCGTTTTGTTTCTTCCATTGATCAGTGTAACACATTTACTGTTTTGACTTCTGGTGGAAATTTCTTTTGTTCCCCAGCGTCTCCCTTGAGAGGCTCATCCTCATCTTCGCTTGGTGTATCCTCCCCCTTGTGTATGGCGTTGAGCTTGTCGGACTGTTTGAAGACCCAACATTCTCTGTGGGTATGATTGGCTGGTTTGCCAGGGGTGCTATGGACCTGACATGTTTGGTCCAGAATTTTGTTCAGGCTGGATAGTTCATCTCTGGCGCCTTTAGAGGGCGGCTTCTGACCTGGCCAAGAGCTTTTGAATCCGGCGTTTACTGTCGTGCTCTTCGTGTTGTCTCCTTTGTTCCGGCGTTTGTTATTGTTGTTGCACCGTGATTTCCTGTTTCCATCTCTAACTTCGGATGTACTGGGGTCACTGGTGCTGCATCTGGCTAGCCAACTGTCCTCACCCACGCAAAAGCGGGTCATGAGGCTTGTTAATGCTACCATCATTCTCGGCTTTTCTTGGCCGAGGTATCTGGCGAGCCATTCGTCATGGACGCTATGTTTAAACGCCGCCAAAGCTTCAGCGGCCAGATAGTCGACAATTTGGTTCTTTTTAGTAAGGAACCTGTTCTAGAGTTTTCGGGCTGACTCTCCGGGCTGTTGAGTTATATGGCTTAAATCGTCCGCGTCCGGAGGTCGGACATAAGTTCCTTGAAAATTTGCCCGAAAAGCGTCTTCAAGCTCTTCCCAAC
>NC_041388.1:560791054-560798985 GCF_002162155.2 Triticum dicoccoides | reverse complement strand
TCCAATGGATTTTTCAGGGAGGCCTTTAAGCCAGTGGCGGGCTGGCCCTTTGAGCTTGAGGGGTAAGTACTTGATGGCGTGGAGGTCATCTCCTCGAGCCATATGGATATGGAGGATATAATCCTCAATCCACACCCCAAGGTATGTTGTTCCGTCGTATGCCTCTATGTTTACGGGTTTGAATCCCTCTGGAAATTCATGGTCCATCACCTCATCGGTGAAACATAGGGGGTATGCTGCACCCCTGTATCTGGGTGTGCCACGTTGTTCGGATGTTTGTTCACTACTAGGAAAAGGCCTACTAATGGCGCACCAGTTTTGCCTACTAATGGCGCATCACTGGTGCGCCATTAGTATCACGCCACTAGTATTTATTACTAATGGCGCACCACCCAGTGCACCATTAGTATAGAACACCATGCACCATTAGTATGCCTCCCAGGGGCCATATTTAACCATGTGCTTTGGCACACTAATGGCGCACTGCGGGTGGATGCGCCATTAGTATACTTGGCATACTAATGGCGCACTGTTTGGTGATGCGCCATTAGTATACTTTGGCATACTAATGGTGCACTCTGTAGTGATGCGCCATTAGTATGAATATTAGGTTTTATTTTTTTTTACTTTTCTGATTTTTGCACAGGTTACAAAATATATTATTTGACGGAATATAGACAGTAGCACACAGCAACAGCAGATCCATCGAATACAATAGAAGATTAGTCTCCGAATACAATTCATCATATTAGTCTCCGAATTCAAAAGACCGAACAAAGATAAAACATTACAAGTCTCGAGACCGCGAGTATCGAGTTTGTCTTCACATTACAAGTCGTATCGATCATCTAAACTACCATCACATAGAAGAGAGCTACGGTCATCACGATGAGCATCATCATGATGAAACTGGTCTTCATCCGGTTCCTCCAACGCTCCCTCCTCTCTCCCGCTAGATAGCGGGCGTATCTAGATTCCGCCTCCGCCCTAGTGGTGTACCCTTTGTAACTGTTACCGCTGAAACGGTGAACCTGTCTCTGACACTCCTCCCAGTCGTCGTAGACTCCGGGAACCTTACCCTTGTACACGACATACGACGGCATCTCTATGCACAAGCCAAACAACAGACAATACATACATAAGCAATATATAAGTATGCAACAAAAGGAACAGAAGAGAAAAGCAAGACATGACATTAATAGCACGATTCATGGTCCTACTAACAAATAGCATCGATTAAATCTAAGTTGAACGACTGTCCAAACCAAAGAGACATACAAGTTCATTAAAGTTTAATTACAACATGAGCCAATCAATATTTCAGAACTACACATAGCATCACTAATGTCGACTCGACTCATGGGACCGGAGCGTGGATGAAGCCGCCATCTATCGTGATGGTCATGAAATCACGGGCGTTGTCAGCCTGCATTTGTAGCGTTCCGTCTATCTCCCTGTTGGACGGTTGATATCTGAGGTAGAACTGCCCCGAGGTATGAAGGACATCTTGATGGATGATGTCCGCAAACTCCGACTGGATGCGAAAGAATTCTTGTCTGATGTCCGCGTCCTAGATTGCCGACAAGCTCGCGGCCCAATCTTTGAGATTATTTGGTAGCAGAAGGTGATGATGGTCCCTTACGATCGCCCGCATATGATGGAGGGCGTAGTAGGCATCCTTCTGACCGCCAGGCGGCTACTTGACGCAGCAGAACATCGTATTGTGGGCGAACACGTGCTTGCCGTACTTACAAACTGCCCTGGTGAAGGTGCCTCCAGATTTGGCATAGCCGGGGAGAACATCATCAAGAACTTTCTTGATATTTGTGTAGTCTATCTTGGAGTTACGGTTCGGGTCGAAATACGTGGCCATGGAATGTTTCGGGCTTAAGAGGATGAGTGTGCAATGTGTGTCACTGCACAGAACACGGAATGTTAGAAAAAAAAAAGAACGATCGAAATCTAAGAAATCATATGTTACGGGGCGGTTAAGGGATGACTTACTCGGGAAAGTAAGCCACAAGGAAGTTATCCTTATCTGGGTTTGCCAGAATGACGCCTTCGAGGTGTGAACTCGCGACTTGGCGGTCCCTAGCACTACTCAAGAGCTTGGCACGCATGTAGAAGGGGTCGACGATCACGATGTCTGGGGTCTTGTCTCTAATGATCCGCATCTCCATACTCAGCAAAAACAGCCAAACGAAGGTGTAGTGCAGCGGATGAAGGTTAAACATAGCAAAGATGTCATCAAACCGCAGGACGATCGTACCCCTGATGTCGCCATCCACAAAGCCCTTGCCCTCTGGCACCTTGGCCACGAAAACTGGGTATGCCACATCATTCTCTCTTAGACGCCGCTTCTCCAAAGAAAGAACACTGTCGTGCAGACTCCGCATAGCACCGGTTGCAGCATTGAGCATATTTGTCGGTAGCATCGCCCAACCCGCCACATGCACCCTCCTCGAGATATCCTTAGGTGAAGGTGGCCCGTCCTAAGCATGGATCATACTCGGTGTCGGCTGGCTCACACCAGCGCCCTCTTTAGTATGCTGTTTCCGGCTCTTCTTCTTGATCTGTTGTAATGGGACCGAGTTCTGCTCAAAGACCGCCTTCTTGAGTGTGTTGGGGCAGATAATATTTCGCACCTCAGCTATCTGACGCTCGGTGAAGGCGGCAGCTGGAGGTGTCTCCTGAGAACTGAACGCCAGACGATGCCTGTTGCAACTGGGTTTCTCCGATGTACCAGCTAGATCACGGTCATCTTGGTTGGGTTCTTGAGAAGGAGGCCCGCAGAACTCGTCATCGTACCCATGTTCGGCAAAATACTTATCGACGTTGGTAAATGTACCGTTGTCGTCGTCGTCCGGATCCTGTGCCATATGCATGTCCGGATCTTGTGCTATAGGGATGTCTGGCATGTCCGATAGCATTGCGGCATTCTTGCCGTGGCTTGGCGCCGGCACGACTGGCGGTCTTGTCTGTGGGGTGGTGTCCCCCGCCCCCAAATGAATCTGGCTCTTCGGCCAAAGCAGGGTCCAACTTACGCAGGCGCTGAGGGTCATCTCATCTTCTTTGTCGGCCCCAGCGGGTTGAATCGGAGGTAACAGCTCGTCGCAGCCTGGCAGCACCCGAACCACTTCAACCCTATACATTGTGGGTGGCATCGGATTACCGTGGAACACGGGGTTGCCCGGTTGAACGATTCTGCCCTTGGCGACATCGACCAACTCGCCGCCCACGAAGTGCAGGAGAGTGCAAGGAACGTCGGCGGCGCCCTGCGAAAACATGTAGGGCATCAGGGATGCCCAGTCAAAGGCAAGGAGATGAAGTCATCGGCCGAGAGGCTTAGTTACCGTGATGCCGTCGAGCTCGGCTAATGTCGAGGCACCACCAACGGCGGGCGTGCAACTGACGGAGGCGCCGCTTGCTGGCGAGGTGCCGGCCGGCGTACACCCGAGTGCATTAAGCTCCAATGCCTGTGCCGGTGCCGAAGACACGAATACCGCCTCCGCCGGAGACACCAATGGCGCCGCCGGAGACACCAATGGCGCCGCCTTCGCAATGTGCGAGTTGCTGGCCGTGAAGCTGGGAACCGGGGGAGGCCCCTGTTGGCCGCCCGCAATCCACGTCGTCGGCCCATGAATCAACGTAGGCACCATGGCATTGAGCTTCGTTCCCAATTGTTTTTCCACTTGCTCTTGGACAAGCTCTGGAATCCGCGCCACTTGTGCCTTGAGTGCTTCAACCTCGCGCGACTGGCTTTCCGAGCTGGTCTTTTTCTCCTTTCGCCCACCAGCAGTATAGTATGACGACCATTTTGTGGACAAGCCTTTGCCGGCCACATGACCAGCTGACGTCGGCTTATTGAGCTTATCCCTATTTTTCATTACATTCAATGCCCTATTCAAAGGGGTGTCGAAAGGGGAGCTCTGAGACGACCCCGCGCTACTGCTTTCTTTGTCCTTCAGAAGGAACGTGAACCATTTAGAAATATTGGGGATTAATTAGAATGCAACCATATGGAGCTAATTACGCGGGGGTGTATTCCTTACCAGAACAAGCTCAAGCTCCTTGGTCTTCGGATCCGTGGTAAGCTCATTTGTTACAGGGTCCTCCTTGTACCGGGCCCTGAGAAAGTTCCTGGTCTGCTTGTCACTGTATTTCTCGAAGCGGGGCGGTAGGCCTTGCTCGGCACGCTCCGTGTCCTCCTTGTCCCATACAGGCTCCGCCACTCTGTAACCGCCGGGACCGAGTTGGTGGACCCCTAAGTTCAACTGCCGCATTTCTTTCCCCCAGTGACTTGATTCGGAGGTTGTGGGGCTCTCGCACTTGATCTTGAACTCCTTGTAGTCATCTTCGCTCATCAAAGGATATTTCGCCTTGATCTTGTCATAACTATCACCTTTATCAATCATTGCCTTCACCGTGCTTCTCCAAGTAGACAGGGTCGTGCTCATCTTCGTGAGGGCGTCATTGTTCACTTTATTCCCTGAGAGGCGTGTGTTTGCAAACTCAACGGGGAACTTGTATCATTCGTGCAGCTTCGTGAAGAGTAGGCTGCGCAAATTCCCTCGGTCCTTATGCCTTAGGTTCTCGGTGTTGATCGAGATGGTGCTTCGGAGAATGCACCCGAGCTGAACCGAGTACCCCTTGACTACTTGTTTGGACACCGTCGGTTGCCCGTCGGAGTTCACTTCAGTAAATTCCTCCCTGACGGTGCCGAGCATGCTCGAGCGCCGGTCCTTCCATTGCCTCTTCGGTTGGCTGCCATCTGTGCGTGCGCCGCCATCATCAGTGGTGGCATCCTCGGCGGCGCCATTAGTGGTGTCATCCCCGACGCTGGTAGTGGTTGTGTAGTCAGGATCGGTGTCTTCCGCAGCGTCCTCATAGTGGTGAGGTTCTTCCTCCAACTCCTGGGACAGCTCCCAGAATGGCTTGCCGCCCGAACCGCCGGCCTCATCGTTGTGGGCCATGTTTCGCTCTAAATAGGAAAAAAGTTTGGTCAAAAAGTTGGTTATTGTCAAGGAACAAGATCATGGTCTCATCATTTAGGGTTTGTCGACACCGAGGCATCCTAAAAGCTAAGCTTTTATCATTTAGGGTTTGTCGACGCTGAGGCACCCTAAAAGCCTAGGCGTACTAATCACTTGGCTCTATTGCCACCTATGTTGGGTTTATCATCTAGGGTTTATCGATGCTAAGGAGAATTCTAAGTTGGGCCTAATCACTTGGCTCTATTGCCACCTATGGTTTAATGCAGCAAGAATGGTGGGGCAGTTGATCCTACTTAACTAAGTACTAAGATACTCCGGCCCATGCATTAGTCGCAAGTACCCCATATGTCCTATTTTTAGCAAAGTCATGCTAAAATTCAAAAAAAAATTCAGCATGACCTTTGCTGAAAATAGGACATATGGAGTACCCGAATTTGCCGGAACGGGAGTTAATCGACATTCCGGCAAACTCAAGGGCCTCTCAGGGTACCTGCAAATTCATCACGACACAATGGTCGGAGACAAAACCCAGCCACAGACCATATGGTCCTCTGCTTTCATGTGGACAAAAATCAGCTCAACTTATGTGAGCTTCCATTCCAGATATAATAGGTCACCCAACAAAAAATCATCAATAGTTTAGCAAGTCTGTACAAACACAGAAAGAATAGAAAGTTTGCTGCATATTCAAACATAGAAACAAAACACTACTTGAAACTTCTGCTACATTTGGACCATGGCAATTTACTTTCATGGAGCATGACAAATGTATTTTCCAGATCATGGCATTGTTTTTACTATATGCACCATGGCAAATTTCTGTCACTTCAACAGTTAAGTTCTTGGAATGGAAATATCAAAGACTTTCAGCTAGAATGAGCCTATATAACTTAGGCACAGCACAATACATGGTGCAAAACACACAATGTGCAGATGGTAATGATGACCAGAACATACAAACTGAAGTAGACAAAGATCCTGCAGACCAAACCATCATAAGATCATCTGCAAACTCAACTTATTATATCCTGTCCTGTGCCTGATCATCAAACTGAATTTACTGCATTTCACAACCTGGTAACATAAAATGCTCTTAGGCTGAGCCTGTTTTAAAAGAAACATATCTAGGAGTTTATATACTATGTGCCTGTAAAATTTCACGAAGAAATATGAATTTGTGGGTTATGGCAAGAAAATGATTCTATAATAGCATTATAAATGAAATTTCACAAGTATGCAGATCACATCCTAGAGCATATGTGGGGGTTTTTACTTAGAAAATACAAAACTTCTATTATTGTTTTTATTTTTAACCATGGAGCTACTGGATTAAGTGAGAGCTATATGCGGTTTTTTTAAAACAAGTGAGAACTCCTACATGCTTGCCAGGCCATGCAAAAAATGAGTGTTGTTTCCAGAATTATTTCTTAGAGTGAATACAGTATGTTCTCCAAAACTCAGCAAACAATATGCAGATCGTTCTTAGTGTCTCTTGCTTTTCTGATAGCCAAATAGCCACTAATGATATGCCATTGGGATCATCATCGCTTCAAATCATTTGTCTGGAAACAAAGGAATGTATAAACTGAATTTGCAGAATAATAAAGACAGATTTGATCAAGCTCCACTCATGTCCATAACTCTGATATATGTTAGTGTCGGGGGGTATATTTGAACTAGAAATTATATAAGATTCTAGTTTGACTATTGTTGTACCTTTTATTCTAGTTGCTACATGATTCTAAGACCCACACAGATTTTTCTCATTCACATGAAGCAATTGTGTGATCTCAACTTCTACAAGCAAAGCTATTTAATGAAGCATTGTTCTGAAACCATGAAGGCATATAGTAGCTCAAGTTTTTGACAGTAGCTCCTAACTGTACCTAACTGAATTTTTTGACATTAGCTCAAGTTTTTGAGAGTAGCTCCTAACAGTAGCTCCTAACTGAATTTTCTGCTTAAAGGGAAGGCTGACTTAAGTGGCAAGATGATACAATTTGCGTAACATAACCCTAGAACAATTCTTCTACTATAAATTTGCTGACTTTTGCTAACCCTAGAATACATTAGAAGGAAATCAAGAGGGGAAAGAGGGGGAAGAGGGCTGTGGTACTCGTGGGAGGTAGCCTAGGGGGAAGGAGGGGAAGGGGGGAGAGGTGAGGAATCACCTGTGGGATAATGGCAGGCTGCTGTAGGAGGGCGCCAGCGTCGAGAAGGCGGCGGGCGGCGACGCGTCGAGGAGGAGGAGGCGCGTCGGGGAGGCAGCGCATCGAGGAGGAGGTGGCGCATCGAGGAGGAGGCGGCACGTCGACGAGGCCGCGGCGCCTTCTTGCTTCCCCGAGCCCTTCCTCGAAGACGGCGATGGGGGGTTGGGCAGGGGCTGACTGGGGGCGGCGACGGAGACGCAGGGCAGGGGCTGTCGGCGACAGCGACGGATGGCAGGGCAGGACCTGCAGTGGTGGGGGCGCGGGGGCGGCGGCGGCGTGGGTCGGGGCAGCGAGGGGAAGTGAATCTGGCGAGGGAGAGGGACGAAGGGGATCTGGCGAGAGGGAGGGAATTAGCTAGGGGGAATCTTACTAATGGCGCACCAGCGATCGGTGCGCCATTAGTAATCTTTTTTTTACATAGCAATGGCGCACAAGGTAGAGGTGTGCCATAGTAATCTTTTTTTATAAAATAGCAATGGCGCACCAGCTAGAGGTGCGCCATAAGTAATTTATTTTTATTTTTTGTTGCATGTAATAATTTTTTAGAAAATGAATATGAATATGAAACAGTAATATTTGTTTATAAAAATAGTAATAATTGTTGTTTAACAACAATTGTAGTCTACACTTTTTTATTATTATTATTTTAAATGAATATGAAACGGGGGGTGCTCGTCGGCGGCGGTGGAGCGCGGGAGGGTGCGGGGGGTGCTCGTCGGCGGTGGTG
>NC_041388.1:560685445-560790482 GCF_002162155.2 Triticum dicoccoides | reverse complement strand
GGGGAGGGTGTGGTGGGTCGTCGGCGGCGGTGGAGCTAGCGGGGGAGGGTGCGGGTGGGATCGAGATCGAGATGGAGGGGGATAGCGATCGAGATGAAGGGGCATCGAGATCGAGATGGAGGGGGAATCGAGATCGAGATGGAGGGGGATCGAGAAATGAAGACTATGATTTAAATACAGTCGATGATATCAAAAAGTGCCCATGAACTTTAAAAATATTCATGATATCAAAAAGTGCCCATGAAATACAACCGAGAAATGAAGACTACGATTTAAATACAGTCGATCTTAGCTAGCTATCTGTTCATAATCTTCTTGCCCTTCTTTTTCGCAAATGGAGTTCTTCTGTGGAATGGACGTCCTATAGGTAGGGTGGTCCTGCTTCTTCTTGTGGTGTATGCTGCTACTTCATCGTCGTCGTCATGTTCGATCTTTGGATCACCGTACTTGTCGAAGTCTTGCTCATTGGCTACTCCATCCATTCCGATGATCTTCCTTTTGCCTCTCCTCCGACAACACGACTGGGCTTTGACAGGTCGGTAATGAAGAAGCATTGGTCCACTTGGGAAGCCAGTACCCATGGCTCATTTTTCGCGGTGACGTTTGCGCCCGCAGTCTTGGATTTGGCTTCGAGTATAACCATGGTGGTGAAATGCCGGTCTTCTTTTAGGAAACTCTTGGCCCATCTGACACGGAACATCGGGACCTTCTCTCCAGCGTAGCTCAGCTCCTAGATCTCCTCGATCCTTCCGTAGTATCTGTCCTTGTCGTTGCCGGTGTAGGATTCCATCGTTACCCCGGAGTTCTGATAACCATCGCTCTTCATGTACTTGTCCTCGGTGTAGAATGTATAGGCGTTGATATCGTACGCCTCATAGGTCATCAGGTTGTGCTCGGCGCCCTGTGACAAGGCGAATATGAGTTGTTCTTCCGCGGAAGAATCCTCGTGTAAAGGGTACGACAGAAGCTTCTGCTTGAACCAACGCGTAAAACATGAGTTGTGCTCTTTGATTATATCTCCGTCCGTCCTCTGTTGGCCTCGGTCATTGTACGTCTTCTCAATAAAGGTTTTGTGCTCTACCACCCAAGGATCGACCAC
This sequence comes from Triticum dicoccoides, assembly GCF_002162155.2. Lineage (NCBI taxonomy): Eukaryota > Viridiplantae > Streptophyta > Magnoliopsida > Poales > Poaceae > Triticum > Triticum dicoccoides. The sequence continues at coordinate 560,789,383 of NC_041388.1, read as the reverse complement.
GTCTATGTGTTGTAGCGCGACTAGGTTTGCTCTTTCAAAGTCGGCGAGTCGACCCTCGAAGTCGACATGCATTTCGCGGTGACCCTCACGGTGACCCCATCCAGCGAGCCTGCTGAGGTGCCTATTGACGGGCAGACCAACGGGGTTCTCGATGCCTAGATAATTCGTGCAGTAGGAGAGGCACTCTTCGGTCAGAAAGCCCCTGGCTATACTTCCCTCTGGACGTGACATGTTGCGAACGTATCCTCTGATGACACCATTCATCCTTTCGAACGGCATCATGCTGTGCAGGAACGTCGGCCCGAGTTGGATGATATCCTCCACGATATGGACCAGCAGATGCACCATAACGTCGAAGAATGCGGGCGGGAAGTACATCTCAAGCTCGCATAGTATCACCATGATCTCTTCCTGTAGCCTTCTGAGTTACCTCATGCCAACCGACTTCCGAGAGATGACGTCGAAAAAGTTGCATAGGCCAAATAGCGTTTCACGGACGTGCGCGTCCATGATCCCACAGATTGCAACTGGAAGTATCTGCGTCATCAGCATGTGACAGTCGTGAGACTTCTGTTGCGTTTCGTAGTAATTTCAAAATTTTCCTACGCACATGCAAGATCATGGTGATGCATAGCAACGAGAGGGGAGAGTGTGATCTACGTACCCTTGTAGATCAACAACGGAAGCGTTTGGTTGATGTAGTCGTACGTCTCCACGGCCCGACCGATCAAGCACCAAAACTACGGCACCTCCGAGTTCTAGCACACGTTCAGCTCGATGACGATCCCCGGACTCCGATCCAGCAAAGTGTCGGGGAAGAGTTCTGTCAGCACGACGGCGTGGTGACGATCTTGATGCACTACCGTCACAGGGCTTCGCCTAAGCACCGCTACAATATTATCGAGGACTATGGTGGAAGGGGGCACCGCACACGGCTAAGAATATGATCACGTGGATCAACTTGTGTGTGTAGGGGTGCCCCATGCCCCCGTATATAAAGGAGCAAGGGGAGGAGGCCGGCCGGCCATATAGGCGCGCCAAGGAGGAGTCCTCCTCCTAGTAGGAGTAGGACTCCTACTAGGAGGGGGAAAGAAGTGGGGAGGGAGAGGGAAAGGGGGGTGCCGCGCCCCTCTCCTAGTCCAATTTGGACCAGGGGGAGGAGGCGCGCGGCCCACCTTTGGCTGCCCCTCTCTCTTTCCACTAAGGCCCATATGGCCCATTACTTCTCCCGGGGGGGTTCCAGGAACCCTCCGGCTCTCCGGTTTTCTCCGAAATCACCCAGAACACTTCCGGTGTCCGAATATAGCCGTCCAATATATCAATCTTTATGTATCGACCATTTCGAGACTCCTCGTCATGTCTATGATCACATCCGGGACTCCGAACTAGCTTAGGTACATCAAAACTCATAAACTCATAATACAACTGTCATCGAAACCTTAAGCGTGCGGACCCTACGGGTTCGAGAACAATGTAGACATGACCGAGACACGTCTCCGGTCAATAACCAATAGCGGAACCTGGATGCTCATATTGGCTCCTACATATTCTACGAAGATCTTTATCGGTCAGACCGCATAACAACATACGTTGTTCCCTCTTTCATCGGTATGTTACTTGCCCGAGATTCGGTCGTCGGTATCTCAATACCTAGTTCAATCTCGTTACCGGCAAGTCTCTTTACTCGTTCCGTAATACATCATCTCACAACTAACTCATTAGTTGCAATGCTTCCAAGGCTTATGTGATGTGCATTACCGAGAGGGCCCGGAGATACCTCTCCGACAATCGGAGTGACAAATCCTAATCTCGAAATACGCCAACCCAACATGTACCTTTGGAGACACCTGTAGAGCTCCTTTATAATCACCCAGTTACGTTGTGACGTTTGGTAGCGCACAAAGTGTTCCTCTGGCAAACGGGAGTTGCATAATCTCATAGTCACAGGAACATGTATAAGTCATGAAGAAAGCAATAGCAACATACTAAATGATTGGGTGCTAAGCTAATGGAATGGGTCATGTCAATCACATCATTCTCCTAATAATGTGATCCCATTAATCAAATAACAACTCTTTTGTTTATGGTTAGGAAACATAACCATCTTTGACTAACGAGCTAGTCAAGTAGAGGCATACTAGTGACACTTTGTTTGTCTATGTATTCACAGAAGTATTATGTTTCCGGTTAATACAATTCTAGCATGAATAATAAACATTTATCATGATATAAGAAAATAAATAATAACTTTATTATTGCCTCTAGGGCATATTTCCTTCAGTCTCCCACTTGCACTAGAGTCAATAATCTAGTTCACATCGCCATGTGATTTAACAGCAATAGTTCACATCACCATGTGATTAACACCCATAGTTCACATCGATATGTGATCAACACCCAAAGGGTTTACTAGAGTCAGTAATCTAGTTCACATCGCTATGTGATTAACACCCAAAGAGTACTAAGGTGTGATCATGTTTTGCTTGTGAGATAATTTTAGTCAACGGGTCTGTCACATTCAGATCCGTAAGTATTTTGCGAATTTCTATGTCAACAATGCTCTGCATGGAGCTACTCTAGCTTATTGCTCCCACTTTTCAATATGTATCTAGATCGAGACTTAGAGTCATCCAGATCTGTGTCAAAACTTGCATCGACGTAACTTTTTACGACGAACCTTTTTGTCACCTCCATAATTGAGAAATATTTCCTTATTCCACTAAGGATAATTTTGACCGTTGTCTAGTGATCTACTCTTAGATCACTATTGTACTCCCTTGCTTAACACAGTGTAGGGTATACAATAGATCTGGTACACAGCATGGTATACTTTATAGAACCTATGGCTGAGGCATAGGGAATGACTTTCATTCTATTTCTATCTTCTGCCGTGGTCGGGCTTTGAGTCTTACTCAATTTCACACCTTGCAACACAGGCAAGAACTCTTTCTTTGACTGTTCCATTGTGAACTACTTCAAAATCTTGTCAAGGTATGTACTCATTGAAAAAACTTATCAAGCGTCTTGATATATCTCTATAGATCTTGATGCTCTATATGTAAGCAGCTTTATCGAGGTCTTTCTTTGAAAAACTCCTTTAAAATATTCCTTTATGCTTTCCAGAAAATTATACATTATTTCCGATCAACAATATGTTGTTCACATATACTTATCAGAAATGTTGTAGTGCTCCCACTCACTTTCTTGTAAATACAGGCTTCACCGTAAGTCTGTATAAAACTATACGCTTTGATCAACTTATCAAAGCGTATATTCCAACTCCGAGATGCTTGCACCAGTCCATAGATGGATCGTTGGAGCTTGCATATTTTGTTAACACCTTTAGGATTGACAAAACCTTCTGGTTGCATCATATACAACTCTTCTTTAAGAAATCCATTAAGGAATGCAGTTTTGTTTATCCATTTGCCAGATTTCATAAAATGCGGCAATTGCTAACATGATTCGGATAGACTTAAGCATATATACGAGTGAGAAAATCTCATCGTAGTCAACACCTTGAACTTGTCGAAAACCTTTTGCGACAATTCTAGCTTTGTAGATAGTAACACTACTATCAGCGTCCGTCTTCCTCTTGAAGATCCATTTATTTTCTATGGCTTGCCGATCATCGGGAAAATCCATCAAAGTCCATACTTTGTTCTTATACATGGATCATATCTCAGATTTTATGGCCTCAAACCATTTCGCGGAATCTGGGCTCACCATCGCTTCTTCATAGTTCGTAGGTTCATCATGGTCAAGTAGCATGACCTCCAGAACAGGATTACCGTACCACTCTGGTGCGGATCTCACTCTAGTTTACCTACGAGATTCGGTAGTAACTTGATCTGAAGTTACATGATCATCATCATTAGCTTCCTCACTAAATGGTGTAGTAGACACAGGAACAAATTTCGGTGATGAACTACTTTCCAATAAGGTAGAAGGTACAATTACCTTATCAAGTTCTACTTTCCTCCCACTCACTTCTTTCGAGAGAACCTCCTTCTCTAGAAAGGATCCATTCTTAGCAACGAATGTCTTGCCTTTGGATCCGTGATAGAAGGTGTACCCAACAGTAACTTTTTGGGTATCCTATGAAGACACACTTTTCTGATTTGGGTTTGAGCTTATCAGGATGAAACTTTTTCACATAAGCATTGCAACCCCAAACTTTAAGAAACGACAACTTTGGTTTCTTGCCAAACCATAGTTCATAATGTGTCGTCTCAACGGATTTTGATGGTGCCCTATTTAACGTGAATGCAGCCATCTCTAAAGCATAACCCCAAAATGATAGTGGTAGATCAGTAAGAGACATCATAGATTGCACTATATCCAATAAAGTATGGTTATGACGTTCGGACACACCATTATGCTGTGGTGTTCCATGTGGCATGAGTTTGTGAAACTATTCCACATTGTTTTAATTGAAGACCAAACTCGTAACTCAAATATTTGTCTTCGCGATCAGATCGTAGAAACTTTATTTTCTTGTCACGATGATTTTCCACTTCACTCTGAAATTCTTTGAACTTTTCAAATGTTTCAGACTTATGTTTCATCAAGTAGATATACCCATATCTGCTCAAATCATCTGTGAAGTTCAGAAAATAATGATACTTGCCGTGAGCCTTAACACTCATCGGACCGCATACATCAGTATGTATTATTTCCAATAAGTCAGTTGCTCACTCCGGAGAACGGAGTCTTAGTCATCTTGCCCATGAGGCATGGTTCGCAAGCATCAAGTGATTCATAATCAAGTGATTCCAAAATCCCATCAGCATGGAGTTTCTTCATGCGCTTTACACCAATATGACCTAAACGGTAGTGCTACAAATAAGTTGCACTATCATTATTAACTTTGCATCTTTTGGTTTCAATATTATGATTATGTGTATCACTACGATCGAGATCCAACAAACTATTTTCATTGGGTGTGTAACCATATAAGGTTTTATTCATGTAAACAGAACAACAATTTATTCTCTTACTTAAATTAATAACCGTATTACAATAAACATGATCAAATCATATTCATTCTTAATGCAAACACCAAATAACACTTATTCAGGTTCAACACTAATCCCGAAAGTATAGGGAGTGTGCGATGATGATCATATCAATCTTGGAACCACTTCCAACACACATCGTCACTTCACCCTTAACTAGTCTCTGTTTATTCTGCAACTCCCGTTTCGAGTTGCTAATCTTAGCAACTGAACTAGTATCAAATAATGAGGGGTTGCTATAAACACTAGTAAAGTACACATCAATAACATGTATATCAAATATACTTATGTTCACTCTGGCATCCTTCTTATCTGCCAATCACTTGGGGTAGTTCCGCTTCCAGTGACCAGTCCCTTTGCAGTAGAAACACTTAGTCTCAGTCTTAGGACCAGACTTGGGCTTCTTCACTTGAGCAGCAACTTGCTTGCTGTTCTTCTTGAAGTTCCCCTTCTTCCCTCTGCCCTTTTCTTGAAACTAGTGGTCTTGTCTACCATCAACACTTGATGTTTTTTTCGATTTCTACCTTCGTCAATTTCCGCATTACGAAGAGCTTGGGAATCGTTTCCGTTATCCCTTGCATATCATAGTTCATAACAAAGTTCTACTAACTTGGTGATGGTGACTAGAGAATTCTGTCAATCACTATCTTATCTGGAAGATTAACTCCCACTTGATTCAAGCGATTGTAGTACTCAGACAATCTGGGCACATGCTCACTAGTTGAGCGATTTTCCTCCATCTTTTAGCTATAGAACTTGTTGAAGACTTCATATCTCTCAACTCGGGTATTTGCTTGAAATATTAATTTCAACTCCTGGAACATCTCATATGCTCCATGACGTTCAAAACGTCTTTGAAGTCCCGATTCTAAGCCATTAAGCATGGTGCACTAAACTATCAAGTAGTCATCATATTGAGCTAGCCAAACGTTCATAACGTCTGCATCTGCTCCTTGAATAGGTCTGTCACCTAGCGGTGCATCAAGGACATAATTCTTCTGTGCAGCAATGAGGATAAACCTCAGATCACGGATCCAATCCGCATCATTGCTACTAACATCTTTCAACACAATTTTCTCTAGGAACATATCAAAATAAACACAGGGAAGCAACAACGCGAGCTATTGATCTACAACATAATTTGCAAAATACTACCAGGACTAAGTTCATGATAAATTTAAGTTCAATTAATAATATTACTCAAGAACTCCCACTTAGATAGACATCCCTCTAATCATCTAAGTGATCACGTGATCCAAATCAACTAAACCATAACCGATCATCACGTGAAATGGAGTAGTTTTCAATGGTGAACATCGCTATGTTGATCATATCTACTATATGATTCACGCTCGATCTTTCGATCTCAGTGTTCCGAGGCCATATCTGCATATGCTAGGCTCGTCAAGTTTAACCTGAGTATTCTGCGTGTGCAAAACTGGCTTGCACCCGTTGTAGATGGACGTAGAGCTTATCACACCCGATCATCACGTGGTGTCTAGGCACGACGAACTTTGGCAACGGTGCATACTCAGGGAGAACACTTTTATCTTGAAATTTAGTGAGAGATCATCTTATAATGCTACCGTCAATCAAAGCAAGATAAGATGCATAAAAGATAAACATCACATGCAATCAGTATAAGTGATATGATATGGCCATCATCATCTTGTGCTTGTGATCTCCATCCTTGAAGCACCATCGTGATCACCATCGTCACCGGCGCGACACCTTGATCTCCATCGTAGCATCGTTGTCGTCTCGCCAATCTTATGCTTCTACGACTATGGCTACCGCTTAGTGATAAAGTAAAGCATTACAGGGCGATTGCATTGCATACAATAAAGCGACAACCATATGGCTCCTGCCAGTTGCCGATAACTCGGTTACAAAACATGATCATCTCATACAATAAAATTTAGCATCATGTCTTGACCATATCACATCACAACATGCCCTGCAAAAACAAGTTAGACGTCCTCTACTTTGTTGTTGCAAGTTTTACGTGGCTGCTATGGGCTTAAGCAAGAACCAGTCTTACCTACACATCAAAACCACAACGATAGTTTGTCAAGTTGGTGCTGTTTTAACCTTCGCAAGGACCGGGCGTAGCCACACTCGGTTCAACTAAGGTTGGAGAAACTGTCACCCGCAAGCCACCTATGTGCAAAGCACGTCGGGAGAACCGGTCTCGCGTAAGCGTACGCGTAATGTCGGTCCGGGCCGCTTCGTCCAACAATACCGCCGAACCAAAGTATGACATGCTGGTAAGCAGTATGACTTATATCGCCCACAACTCACTTGTGTTCTACTCGTGCATATAACATCAACCCATAAAACCAAGGCTCGGATGCCACTGTTGGGTTTCGTAGTAATTTCAAAATTTTCCTACGCACACGCAAGATCATGGTGATGCATAGCAACGAGAGGGGAGAGTGTGATCTACGTACCCTTGTAGATCGACAACGGAAGCGTTTGGTTGATGTATTCGTACGTCTCCACGGCCCGACCGATCAAGCACCGAAACTACGGCACCTCCGAGTTCTAGCACACGTTCAGCTCGATGATGATCCCCGGACTCCGATCCAGCAAAGTGTCGGGGAAGAGTTCCGTCAGCATGACGGCGTGGTGACGATCTTGATGCACTACAGTCGCAGGGCTTCGCCTAAGCACCGCTACAATATTATCGAGGACTATGGTGGAAGGGGGCACCGCACACGGCTAAGAATATGATCACGTGGATCAACTTGTGTGTGTAGGGGTGCCCCCTACCCCCGTATATAAAGGAGCAAGGGGAGGAGGCCGGCCGGCCCTATAGGCGCGCCAAGGAGGAGTCCTCCTCCTAGTAGGAGTAGGACTCCTGCTAGGAGGGGGAAAGAAGTGGGGAGGGAGAGGGAAAGGGGGGCGCCGCCCCCCCCCCCCTCTCCTAGTCCAATTCGGACCAGGGGGGAGGAGGCGCGCGGCCCACCTTTGGCTGCCCCTCTCTCTTTCCACTAAGGCCCATATGGCCCATTACTTCTCCCGGGGGGGTTTCGGTAACCCTCCGGCTCTCCGGTTTTCTCCGAAATCACCCGGAACACTTCCGGTGTCCGAATATAGCCATCCAATATATCAATCTTTATGTCTCGACCATTTCGAGACTCCTCGTCATGTTCGTGATCACATCCGGGACTCCGAACTAGCTTCGGTGCATCAAAACTCATAAACGCATAATACAACTGTCATCGAAACCTTAAACGTGTGGACCCTACGGGTTCGAGAACAATGTAGACAGGACCGAGACACCTCTCCGGTCAATAACCAATAGCGGAACCTGGATGCTCGTATTGGCTCCTACATATTCTACGAAGATCTTTATCGGTCAGACCGCATAACAACATACGTTGTTCCCTTTGTCATCGGTATGTTACTTGCCCGAGATTCGATCGTCGGTATCTCAATACCTAGTTCAATCTTGTTACCGGCAAGTCTCTTTACTCGTTCCATAATACATCATCTCACAACTAACTCATTAGTTGCAATGCTTGCAAGGCTTATGTGATGTGCATTACCAAGAGGGCGCAGAGATACCTCTCCGACAATCGGAGTGACAAATCCTAATCTCGAAATACGCCAACCCAACATGTACCTTTGGAGACACCTGTAGAGCTCCTTTATAATCTCCCAGTTACGTTGTGACGTTTGGTAGCACACAAAGTGTTCCTCCGGCAAACGGGAGTTGCATAATCTCATAGTCATAGGAACATGTATAAGTCATGAAGAAAGCAATAGCAACATACTAAACGATCGGGTGCTAAGCTAATGGAATGGGTCATGTCAATCACATCATTCTCCTAATGATGTGATCCCGTAAATCAAATAACAACTCTTTTGTTTATGGTTAGGAAACATAACCATCTTTGATTAACGAGCTAGTCAAGTAGAGGCATACTAGTGACACTTTGTTTGTCTATGTATTCACACAAGTATTATGTTTCCGGTTAATACAATTCTAGCATGAATAATAAACATTTATCATGATATAAGGAAATAAATAATAACTTTATTATTGCCTCTAGGGCATATTTCCTTCAACTTCATCCCGCTAAACTTCTGCTTCGCTGGGTCTAGGTATCTGCTTATCTTCCCCGCGTAACCGTAAGGAAGTTTTACTCCTACGAGGCAGGTGAAAAACTGCTCAATCTCCTCCTGACTTAGAGTGAAGCACGCGGGAGGGTAGTCATTTCCGGTCTTCTTGGCCTTTTTGCCTTTGCGACGACTTTCTGTGTCCTGCTTCACCTCATCATCATCATCATCATCATCATCATCATTAGCGTGAAGCTCCTGCCTGATGCCCATTGATTTCAAGTCTGCCCTTGCTTTCGGCCCATCTTTGGTCCTCTCTGGCATGTTGAGCAGGGTACCAAGCAGACTCTCGCACACGTTCTTCGTGATATGCATGGCATCAAGGCTGTGAGGCACACGGTGGATCTTCCAGTACGACAAGTTCCAGAAAACAGACCTCGTTTTCCATACCTTCAGCAGCGGCTCTGACGCCTTTCGCTTCTTTCCCGGCTCTGGCGCCTTTTTCTTCTTTCCCGGCAGTGGGCAATCTTTCCAATTTTTTAACAACCCGTCTATTTCCTCGCCGCTCCTCGTACGTGGCTGTCTTCGGAGTTCAGTTTCACCATCGAACAGATCCTTGCGTTTCCTCCACGGGTCATCGTCGCGAAGCCACCTTCGATGTCCCATGAACACGGTTTTCGAAGACCCGGGTTCTCTATCTAGCTGGCGATACGTTGTGTCATCCATGCACCTGACGCAGCCAGAAAATCCGTGGACCACCTGCCCCGCGAGATATCCGTAACCGAGATAGTCGTGCACCGTCGTGAGCACCGGGATAGCCGGACTATCTCCATTGGCCGGACTGTTAAACTATGAAGATAGAAGATTGAAGACTTCATCTCGTGTCCGGATGGGACTCTACTTAGCGTGGAAGGCAAGCTAGGCAATACGTATATGGATATCTCCTCCTTTGTAACCGACCTTGTGTAACCCTAACCCTCTCCGGTGTCTATATAAACCGAAGGGTTTTAGTCTGTAGGACAACAATCACAACATACAATCATACCATAGGCTAGCTTTTAGGATTTAGCCTCTCTGATCTCGTGGTAGATCTACTCTTGTAACACCCATATCATCAATATCAATCAAGCAGGACGTAGGGTTTTAACTCCATCAAGAGGGCCCGAACTTGGGTAAAACTTTGTGTCCCTTGTCTCCTGTTACCATCCGGCCTAGACGCACAGTTCGGGACCCCCTACCCGAGATCCACTAGTTTTGACACCGATAGTGGCCCTCAGGATACAAAGGTTCATGAGTCATTCTACCAGTTCTAGTAGCCACTCCAACAGCATTATCATTATTCTTATTATTCAATTAATTGAGCAAATCATTTTGAGCTTTAAGTACTTGTTCTACTTGAGTGGTAACCATAGAAGCATGTTTACTAATAAGTTTAAGTTCACCTTTAACATAGCCATATAATCACCCAAGTGTTCAAGCATATTTGAATTGTTTTTCAATTGTCTACCAAAATAAGCATTCAAATCTTCTTGCTTAGCCATAAATTTATCAAACTCATCTAAGCATGGGCTAGCAAATTTAGTAAACGGGATTACAGCTTTATCATATCTATAGAGAGAATTTACCTTTACTACTTGTGTCGGGTTATCAAGACCATGAGTTTCTTCAATAGGTAAAGGATTAAGATCATATATTTCTTCAACAGGCGGTAAATTAAGACCATGTATTTCTTCAATAGGAGGTAAATTCTTAACATCTTCAGCTTTAATACCTTTCTCTTTCATAGATTTCTTTGCCTCTTGCATATCTTCAGGACTGAGAAATAGAATACCCCTCTTCTTTGAAGTTGGTTTAGGAATAGGCTCAGGGATTAGCTCCAGAGGTGTCCAATTATTTTCATTTGTCAACATATTATTCAATAGAATTTCAGCTTCATCCGGTGTTCTTTCCCTAAAAACAGAACCAGCACAACTATCCAGGTAATCTCTGGAGGCATCGGTTAGTCCATTATAAAAGATATCAAGTATTTCATTTTTCTTAAGAGGATGATTAGGCAAAGCATTAAGTAATTGGAGAAGCCTCCCCCAAGCTTGTGGGAGACTCTCTTCTTCAATTTGCACAAAATTATATATATCCCTTAAAGCAGCTTGTTTCTTATGAGCAGGGAAATATTTAGCAGAGAAGTAATAAATCATATCCTGGGGACTACGCACACAATCAGGATTCAAGAGAATTAAACCATATCTTAGCATCACCCTTTAATGAGAACGGAAATATTTTAAGGATATAAAAGTAACGAGTTCTCTCATCTTTAGTGAACAGGGTAGCTATATCATTCAATTTAGTAAGATGTGCCACAACAGTTTCAGATTCATAACCATGAAATGGATCAGATTCATAACCATGAAAAGGATCAGATTCAACCAAAGTAATTATATCAGGATCAACAGAGAATTCATAATCCTTATCAGTAACAAAGATAGGTGAAGTAGCAAAAGCAGGGCCAGGTTTCATTCTAGCATTTAAAGATTGCTTACTCCATTTAGCTAATAATATTTTGAGTTCAGTTCTATTTTGGCAAGCTAAAATAGCTAAAGAAGCTTCTTGATCAAAGACATAACCCTTAGAAATAACAAGTGATTCTTCATCATCACTTTCATCAGTATCATCAGATTCAATATTTTCAATCTCTCTAGCCCTAGCAAGTTGTTCATCAAGAAAATCACTAAGTGGCATAGTAGTATCAGGCATAGAGGTAGTTTCATCATAAGTATCATGCATAGCAGAAGTGGCATCATCAATAACATGCGACATATCAGAACGAATAGCAGAAGCAGGTGTAGGTGTCGCAAACTCACTCATAACAGAAGGTGAATCAAGTGCAGAGCTAGATGGCTGTTCCTTACCTCCCCTCGTAGTTGAGGGATGGATCTTGGTTTTTGGATCTCTCAAGTTCTTCATAGTGTCCAGCAGATATAAATCCCAAGTGACCCAAAGAATAGAGCTATGCTCCCCGGCAACAGCGCCAGAAAATAGTCTTGATAACCCACAAGTATAGGGGATCGCAATAGTTTTCGAGGGTAGAGTATTCAACCCAAATTTATTGATTTGACACAAGGGGAGCCAAAGAATATTCTCAAGTATTAGCAGCTAAGTTGTCAATTCAACCACACCTGGAAACTTAATATCTGCAGCAAAGTGTTTAGTAGCAAAGTAATATGATAGTAGTGATAACGGTAACAAAAGGTAACGGTAGTAAAAGTAATGTTTTTGGTATTTTGTAGTGATGATAGCAATAGCAACGGAAAAGTAAATAAGTGAAGAACAATATATGGAAAGCTCGTAGGCAATGGATCGGTGATAGAGAATTATGCCGGATCGGTTCATCGTGTAACAGTCATAACCTAGGGTGACACCGAACTAGCTCCAGTTCATTGATATAATGTAGGCATGTATTCCGAACATAGTCATACGTGCTTATGGAAAAGAACTTGCATGACATCTTTTGTCCTAACCTCCCATGGCAGCGGGGTCCTTACGGAAACTAAGGGATATTAAGGCCTCCTTTTAATAGAGAACTGGAACAAAGCATTAACACATAGTGAATACATGAACTCCTCAAACTACGGTCATCACCGGTAAGTATCCTGATTATTGTCACTTCAGGGTTAACGGATCATAACACATAATAGGTGACTATAGACTTGCAAGATAGGATCAAGAACACTCATATATTGATGAAAACATAATAGGTTCAGATCTGAAATCATGGCACTCGGGCCCTAGTGACAAGCATTAAGCATAGCCAAGTCAGAGCAACATCAATCTCAGAACATGGTGGACACTAGGGATAAAACCCTAACAAAACTAACTCGATTACATGACAGATCCCATCCAACCCATCACTGTCCAGCAAGCCTACGATGGAATTACTCACGCACGGTGGTGAGCATCATGAAATTGGTGATGGAGGATGGTTGATGATGACGATGGCGACGGATTCCCCTCTCCGGAGCCCCGAACGGACTCCAGATCAGCCCTCCCGAGAGGTTTTAGGGCTTGGCAGCGGCTCCGTATCGGAAAACGCGATGATTTCTTCTCTCTGATTTTTTTCTCCCCGAAACTCAATATATGGAGGTGGAGTTGGAGTCGGAGAGGCAACAGGGGGCCCATGAGGTAGGGGGTGCGCCCTAGGGGGGCAGGTGTTGGGGAACGTAGTAATTTCAAAAAAAAATCCTACGCCCATGCAAGATCATGGTGATGCGTAGAAATGAGAGGGGAGAGTGTTGTCTACGTACCCTCATAGACCGGCAACGGAAGCGTTGACACAACGTAGAGGAAGTAGTCGTACGTCTTCCCGATCCGACCGATCCAAGTACCAAACGTACGGCACCTCCGAGGTCTGCACACGTTCAACTCGGTGACGTCCCTCGAGCTCCGATCCAGCAAAGTGTTGAGGGAGAGTTTCGTCAGCACGACGGCGTGATGACGGTGATGATGTTCTACCGACGCAGGGCTTCGCCTAAGCACCGCTACGATATGACCGAGGTGGAATATGGTGGAAGGGGGCACCGCACACGGCTAAGGAACGATCACGAAGATCAACTTGTGTGTCTATGGGGTGCCCCCCACCCCCGTATATAAAGGAGTGGAGGAGGGGGAGAGGGTCGGATCCTATGGCGCGCCCTAGAGGAATCCTACTCCCACCGGGAGTAGGATTCCCCCCTTCCCTAGTTGGAGTAGGAGAGGAAGGGAAGGGGAGTAGGAGAGAAGGAAAGGGGGGCGCACCCCCCAAACCTTCTCCAATTCGGCCTCCTGCCCAAAGGGGGCGCACCAGCCCCTTGTGGGCTGGTGTGCTTCCTTCTTATGGCCCATAAGGCCCATAACTTCTCCCCGGGGGTTCCGGTAACATCCCGGTACTCCGGAAAAATGCCTGAGCCACTCGGAACCCTTCCGATGTCCAAACATAGTCATCCAATATATCAATCTTTACGTCTCGACCATTTCGAGACTCCTCGTCATGTCCCCGATCTCATCCGGGACTCCGAACAACCTTCGGTACATCAAAACACAAAAACTCTTATTACGATCGTCACCGAACTTTAAGCGTGCGGACCCTACGGGTTCGAGAACTGTGTAGACATGATCGAGACACGTCTCCGGTCAATAACCAATAGCGGAACCTGGATGCTCATATTGTCTCCTACATATTCTACGAAGATCTTTATCGGTCAGACCGCATAACAACATACGTTATTCCCTTTGTCATCGGTATGTTACTTGCCTGAGATTCGATCGTCGGTATCTCAATACCTAGTTCAATCTCGTTACCGGCAAGTCTCTTTACTCGTTCCGTAACACATCATCCCGCAACTAACTCATTAGTTGCAATGCTTGCAAGGCTTATAGTGATGTGCATTACCGAGTGGGCCCAAAGATACCTCTCCGACAATCGGAGTGACAAATCCTAATCTCGAAATACGCCAACCCAACAAGTACCTTCGGAGACACCTGTAGAGCACCTTTATAATCACCCAAATACGTTGTGATGTTTGGTAGCACACAAAGTGTTCCTCCGGTAAACGGGAGTTGCATAATCTCATAGTCATAGGAACATGTATAAGTCATGAAGAAAGCAATAGCAACAAACTAAATGATCAAGTGCTATGCTAACGGAATGGGTCAAGTCAATCACATCATTCTCCAATGATGTGATCCCGTTAATCAAATGACAACTCATGTCTATGGCTAGGAAACTTAACCATCTTTGATTCAACGAGCTAGTCAAGTAGAGGCATACTAGTGACATACTGTTTGTCTATGTATTCACACATGTATTATGTTTCCGGTTAATACAATTCTAGCATGAATAATAAACATTTATCATGATATAAGGAAATAAATAATAACTTTATTGCTGCCTCTAGGGCATATTTCCTTCGGTCTCCCACTTGCACTAGAGTCAATAATCTAGTTCATATCGCCATGTGATTTAACATCAATAGTTCACATCACCATGTGATTAACACCCATAGTTCACATCGTCATGTGACCAACACCCAAAGGGTTTACTTGATTCAATAATCTAGTTCACATTGCTATGTGATTAACGCCCAAAGAGTACTAAGGTGTGATCATGTTTTGCTTGTGAGAGAAGTGTAGTCAACGGGTCTGCCACATTCAGATACATAAGTATTTTGCAAATTTCTATGTCAACAATGCTCTGGACGGAGCTACTCTAGGTAATTGCTCCCACTTTCAATATGTATCCAGATTGAGACTTAGAGTCATCTGGATTAGTGTCAAAACTTGCATCGATGTAACCCTTTATGATGAACCTTTTTGTCACCTCCATAATCAAGAAACATATCCTTATTCTACTAAGGATAATTTTGACCGCTGTCCAGTGATCTACTCCTAGATCACTATTGTACTCCCTTGCCAAAAACATTGTAGGGTATACAATAGATCTGGTACACAGCATGGCATACTTTATAGAACCTATGGCCAAGGCATAGGGAATGACTTTCATTCTCTTTCTATCTTCTGCCGTTGTCGGGTTTTGAGTCTTACTCAATTTCACACCTTGTAACACAGGCAAGAACTCCTTCTTTGACTATTCCATTTTGAACTACTTCAAAATCTTGTCAAGGTATGTACTCATTGAAAAACTTATCAAGCGTCTTGATTTATCTCTATAGATCTTCATGCTCAATATGTAAGTAGCTTCACCGAGACTCACTTTCTTGTAAATACAGGCTTCACCACAACTGGAGATCAACTTATCAAAGCATATATTCCAACTCCGAGATGCTTGCACCAGTCCATAGATGGATCGCTGGAGCTTGCATATTTTGTTAGCACCTTTAGGATTGACAAAACTTTCTTGTTGCATCATATACAACTCTTCTTTAATAAATCCTATTAAGGAATGCAGTTTTGTTTATCCATTTGCCAGATTTCATAAAATGCGGCAATTGCTAACATGATTCGGACAGACTTAAGCATAGATACGAGTGAGAAACTCTCATCGTGGTCAACACCTTGAACTTGTCGAAAACCCTTTTTGCGACAATTCTAGCTTTGTAGATAGTAACACTACTATCAGCGTCCGTCTTCCTCTTGAAGATCCATTTAATATCAATGGTTCACCAATCAATGGGCAAGTCAATCAAAGTCCATACTTTGTTCTCATACATGGATCTCATCTCAGATTTCATGGCCTCAAGCCATTTCGTGGAAATTGGGCTCATCATCGCTTCCTCATAGTTCGTAGGCTCGCATTGTCAAGTAACATGACCTCCAGAACAGGATTACCGTACCACTCTGGTGCGGATCTCACTCTGGTTTACCTACGAGGTTCGGTAGTAACTTGATCTGAAGTTACATGATCATCATCATTAGCTTCCTCACTAATTGGTGTAGTAGTCACAGGAACAGATTTCTGAGATGAACTACTTTCCAATAAGGGAGCAGGTACAGTTACCTCATCAAGTTCTACTTTCCTCCCACTCACTTCTTTCGAGAGAAACTCCTTCTCTAGAAAGGATCCATTCTCAGCAATGAATATCTTGCCTTCGGATCTGTGATAGAAGGTGTACCCAACATTTTCTTTTGGGTATCCTATGAAGACGCACTTCTCCGATTTGGGTTTGAGCTTATCAAGTTGAAACTTTTTCACATAAGCATTGCAACCTCAAACTTTAAGAAATGACAGCTTAGGTTTCTTGCCAAACCATAGTTCATACGGTGTCGTCTCAACAGATTTAGATGGTGCCCTATTTAACATGAATGTAGCTGTCTCTAATGCATAACCCCAAAACGATAGTGGTAATCGGTAAGAGACATCATAGATCGCACCATATCTAATAAAGCACGGTTACGACGTTCGGACACACCATTACACTGTGGTCTTCCAGGTGGTGTGAGTAGTGAAACTATTTCACATTGTTTTAACTGAAGGCCAAACTCGTAACTCAAATATTTTACTTCCACGGTCATATCATAGAAACTTTTATTTTTGTTACGATGATTCTCCACTCCACTCTGAAATTCTTTGAACTTTTCAAATATTTCAGACTTGTGTTTCATCTAGATATACTCATATCTGCTCAAATCATCTGTGAAGATCAGAAAATAATGATACCTGTCGCGAGCCTCAATATTCATCAGACCACATACATCAGTATGTATGATTTCCAACAAATCTGTTGCTCACTCCATTGTTCCGGAGAACAGAGTCTTAGTCATCTTGCCCATGAGGCATGGTTCGCAAGCATCAACTGATTCATAATCAAGTGATTCCAAAAGCCCATCAGCATGGATTAAAATGCGCTTTACACCAATATGACCTAAACGGCAGTGCCACAAATAAGTTGCACTATCATTATTAACTTTGCATCTTTTGGCTTCAATATTATGAAAATGTGTATCACTACGATCGAGATCCAACAAACCATTTTCATTGGGTGTATGACCATAGAAGGTTTTATTCATGTAAACAGAACAGTAATTATTCTCTAGTTTACATGAATAACCGTATTGCAATAAACATGATCCAATCATATTCATGCTCAACGCAAACACTAAATAACATTTATTTTAGGTTCAACACTAATCCCGAAAGTATGGGGAGTGTGCGATGATGATCATATCAATCTTGGAACCACTTCCAATACACATCGTCACTTCACCCTTAACTAGTCTTTGTTCATTCTGCAACTCCCGTTTCGAGTTACTATTCTTAGCAACTGAACTAGTATCAAATACTGAGGAGTTGCTATAAACACTAGTAAAGTACACATCAATAACATGTATATCAAATATACCTATGTTCACTTTGCCATATTACTTGGGGTAGTTCCGCTTCCAGTGACCAGTCCCTTTGCAGTAGAAGCACTCAGTTTCAGGATTAGGTCCAGACTTGGGTTTTCACTTGAGCAGCAACTTGCTTGCCATTCTTCTTGAAGTTCCCCTTTCTTCCCTTTGTCCCTTTACTTGAAACTAGTGGTTTTGTTTACCATCAACACTTGATGCTTTTCTTGATTTCTACCTTCATTGATTTCAGCATCACGAAGAGCTTGGGAATCGTTTCCGTTATCCCTTGCATATTATAGTTCATCATGAAGTTCTACTAACTTGGTGATGGTGACTAGAGAATTCTGTCAATCACTATTTTATCTGGAAGATTAACTCCCACTTGATTCAAGTGATTGTAGTACCCAGACAATCTGAGCACATGCTCACTCCTTGAGCTATTCTCCTCCATCTTTTAGCTATAGAACTTGTTGGAGACTTCATATCTCTCAACTCGGGTATTTGCTTGAAATATTAACTTCAACTCCTGGAACATCTCATATGTTCCATGACATTCAAAACGTCTTTGAAGTCCCGATTCTAAGCCGTTAAGCATGGTGTACTAAACTATCAAGTAGTCATCATATTGAGCTAGCCAAACATTCAGAACATCTGCATCTGCTCCTACAATAGGTCTGTCACCTAGCGGTGCATCAAGGACATAATTCTTCTGTGCAGCAATGAGGATAATCCTCAGATCACGGATCCGCATCATTGCTACTAAAAAATTTCAACTTAGTTTTCTCTAGGAACATATAAAAATTAAACGGGGAGCAATGTCGTGAGCTATTGATCTACAACATAGATATGCTAATACTACCAGGACTAAGTTCATGATAAATTAAAGTTCAATTAATCATATTACTTAAGAACTCCCACTTAGACAGACATCCCTCTAATCTTCTAAGTGATCACGTGATCCATATCAACTAAAGCATGTCCGATCATCACGTGAGATGGAGTAGTTTCAATGGTGAACATCACTATGTTGATCATATCTACTATATGATTCACGCTCGACCTTTCGGTCTCCGTGTTCCGAGGCCATATCTATTATATGCTAGGCTCGTCAAGTTTAACCTGAGTATTCCGCGTGTGCAACTGTTTTGCACCCGTTGTATTTGAACGTAGAGCCTATCACACCCGATCATCACATGGTGTCTCAGCATGAAGAACTTTCGCAACGGTGCATACTCAGGGAGAACACTTATACCTTGATAATTTAGTGAGAGATTATCTTATAAATCTACCGCCGAACTAAGCAAAATAAGATGTATAAAAGATAAACATCACATGCAATCATAATATGTGACATGATATGGCCATCATCATCTTGTGCCTTTGATCTCCATCTCCAAAGCATCGTCATGATCTCCATCGTCACCGCCATGACACCATGATCTCCATCATCTTGATCTATATCAATGTGTCGTCACATGGTTGTCTCGCCAACAATTGCTCTTGCAACTATTGCTATCGCATAGCGATAAAGTAAAGCAATTATTTGGCGCTTGCATCTTATGCAATAGAGAGATAACCATAAGGCTTTTGCCGGTTGCCGATGACTTCAACAAAACATGATCATCTCATACAACAACTTATATCGCATCACGTCTTGACCATATCACATCACAACATGCCCTGCAAAAACAAGTTAGACGTCCTCTACTTTGTTGTTGCAAGTTTTACGTGGCTGCTACGGGCTGAGCAAGAACCGTTCTTACCTACGCATCAAAACCACAACGATAGTTTGTCAAGTTGGTGCTGTTTTAACCTTCGCAAGGACCGGGCGTAGCCACACTTGGTTCAACTAAAGTTGGAGAAACTGACACCCGCCAGCCACCTGTGTGCAAAGCACGTCGGTAGAACCAGCCTCATGTAAGCGTACGCGTAATGTCGGTCCGGGCCGCTTCATACAACAATAGCGCCGAACCAAAGTATGACATGCTGGTAAGCAGTATGACTTATATCGCCCACAACTCACTTGTGTTCTACTCGTGCATAACATCAACGCATAAAACCTAGGCTCAGATGCCACTGTTGGGGAACATAGTAATTTCAAAAAAAATCCTACGCACACGCAAGATCATGGTGATGCATAGCAACGAGAGGGGAGAGTGTTGTCTACGTACCCTCGTAGACCGGCAACGGAAGCGTTGACATAACATAGAGGAAGTAGTCGTACGTCTTCCCGATCCGACCGATCCAAGTACCGAATGTACGGCACCTCCGAGTTCTACACATGTTCAACTCGGTGACGTCCCTCGAGCTCCGATCCAGCAAAGTGTTGAGGGAGAGTTTCGTCAGCACGACGGCGTGATGACGGTGATGATGTTCTACCGACGCAGGGCTTCGCCTAAGCACCGCTACGATATGACCGAGGTGGAATATGGTGGAAGGGGGCACCGCACACGGCTAAGGAACGATCATGAAGATCAACTTCTGTGTCTATGGGGTGCCCCCCACCCCCGTATATAAAGGAGTGGATGAAGGGGAGAGGGTCGGATCCTATGGCGCGCCCTGGAGGAATTCTACTCCCGCCGGAGTAGGATTCCCCCTTCCCTAGTTGGAGTAGGAGAGGAAGGGAAGGAGGAGTAGGAGAGAAGGAAAGGGGGGCGCACCCCCCAAACCTTCTCCAATTCGGCCTCCTGCCCAAAGGGGGCGCACCAGCCCCTTGTGGGCTGGTGTGCTTCCTTCTTATGGCCCATAAAGCCCATAACTTCTCCCCGGGGGTTCCGGTAACCTCCCGGTACTCCGGAAAAATGCCTGAACCACTTGGAACCTAATCTCGAAATCTCGAAATCCTAATCTCGAAATACGCCAACCCAACAAGTACCTTCGGAGACACCTGTAGAGCACCTTTATAATCACCCAGTTACGTTGTGAGGTTTGGTAGCACACAAAGTGTTCCTTCGGTAAACGGGAGTTGCATAATATCATAGTCATAGGAACATGTATAAGTCATGAAGAAAGCAATAGCAACAAACTAAACGATCAAGTGCTATGCTAACGGAATGGGTCAAGTCAATCACATCATTCTCCAATGATGTGATCCCGTTAATCAAATGACAACTCATGTCTATGGCTAGGAAACTTAACCATCTTTGATTCAACGAGATAGTCAAGTAGAGGCATACTAGTGACATACTGTTTGTCTATGTATTCACACATGTATTATGTTTCCGGTTAATACAATTCTAGCATGAATAATAAACATTTATCATGATATAAGGAAATAAATAATAACTTTATTATTGCCTCTAGGGCATATTTCCTTCAGCAGGCGCGCCCCCCACCCTCGTGGAGAGACGGTGGGCCCCCTGGCCTTCATCTTTGGCGGGTATTTTTCTTATTTTCTAAAAAGTGGCTCCATGAAGTTTTAGGTCATTCCGAGAACGTTTGCTCCTGCACATAAATAACACCATGGTAATTCTGCTGAAAACAGCACCAGTCCATGTTAGTTCCATTCAAATCATGCAAGTTAGAGTCCAAAACAAGGGCAAAAGTGTTTGGAAAAGTAGATACGTTGGAGACGTATCATGATGATACCAACGATCGAATCTCGGGCAAGTAACATACCGATGACAAAGGGAACAACGTATATTGCTATGCGGTTTAACGGATAAAGATCTTCGTAGAATATGTAGGAACCAATATGAGCATCCAGGTTCCGCTATTGGTTATTGACCGGAAGTGAGTCTCGGTCATGTCTACATAGTTCTCGAACCGGTAGGGTCCGCACGCTTAACGTTCGATGATGATCGGTATTATGAGTTTATGTGTTTTGATGTACTGAAGGTAGTTCGGAGTCCCGGATGTGATCATGGACATGACAAGGAGTCTCGAAATGGTCGAGACATGAAGATTGATATATTGGAAAGCTATGTTTGGACACCGGAATGATTTCGGATGAGTTCGGGCATTTACAGGAGTACCGGGGGTTACCAGAACTCCCCGGGGAGTTAATGGGCCATGGTGGGAGAGAGGAGGAGGCGGCCAAGTGGGAGGCGCGCGCCCCCCAAGCCCAATCCGAATTGGGGGGGCGGTCCCCCTTCCCTCCTCCTTCTTCCTTCTTCTCCTACTCCTACTAGGAGTAGGGGGAAACCTACTCCTACTAGGAGTAGGAATCCCCCTTGGGGCGCGCCATAGAGAGGGCCGGCCCTCCCCTCCTCCACTTCTTTATATACGGGGGAGGGGGCACCCCATAGACACACAAGTTGACAGTTGTCTTAGCCGTGTGCGGTGCCCCCCTCCACAGATTTCCACCTCGGTCATATCGTTGTAGAGCTTAGGCGAAGCCCTGCGTCGGTAACTTCATCATCACCGTCAACACGCCGCCGTGCTGACGAAACTCTCCCTCGGCCTTAGCTGGATCAAGAGTACGAGGGACGTCACCGAGCTGAACGTGTGCAGATCGCGGAGGTGCCGTGTGTTCGGTACTTGGATCGGCTGGATCGCGAAGACGTTCAACTATATCAACCGTGTTACTAACGCTTCCGCTTTCGGTCTACGAGGGTACGTGGACACACTCTCCCCGCTCGTTGCTATGCTCTCCTAGATAGATCTTGCGTGATCGTAGATTTTTTTTTAAATACTATGTTCCCCAACACTTTTCAATCTAGAACATAAGATATAGCTTCTTTCCGATATATTCAGGTTGGTGGAAGTCGTCAACTTTATATTCATACTAATTCATGTATTTTTTTACTGACGGTAACTATTTCATCTGATGTTACTGCTATCGTGTCACACAAAACAAGTACTTTGATGATGGCAAGAAGCATAATGTCAAATGAACTGGGTAATGTTGAGGTTGATGATAGCTTGCTTGTGCAAGTTTTTACAAGTTGTACATTATATGGATGAGATGATGAATGTGGTCTGAATAAATGTATGTCCAGTGTACAAAGCCATGAAACTGGATTCGGAAATAAGAAATGGTCACTTCGACGAGGTGGTGGTGGGCACCGTGGCATGGACGACGGTGATCCCCTCGGCGGCGGCGATCTGCAGCAGGTCATGTTGGCTTTGCACCAGGCTCGCTGGCATGAATTGGCCCCCTTCCACCGCCCTACGCCCCACCAGCTCAGCGTTCACCTCCGCCGACGCTTACTGGCACACGAACTTCACCATCATTCACTTGCAGGAGATTAATGTGTTTGGTGGACTACATATTGGAAAAGTGTGTATTTTTGCAAGAGAACATATAATTGATGCAACATATATGAAGATGATCTGATATTTGGATTAAAGAGGCATACTGATTCATCTTTCAAAAAAATGCAGACTGATTCACGAAGAATAATATTTCAAATTTTATGGATGTTTGATACAATGTATGTGAGAATAATATTTCAATTTTTCTGGATGTTTGATACAATGTACATTTGTGTCTAGAAGTGTGTTGCATGTGCATGCTTACTGGTATGTGAAAGGATCGCATGATTTATATCATTTCGTATATTATATCAGCAAAAACACATTGCGGTGTTTGCCCTCGGCTATGGTGATGTGCATTCCCTGGCACTGAGAATCAGCTTGGGACACTGTGGATGGGTGAAGACAGAGTGGGCGATACCATGAAGGGAAGGGGAGACAGCAGTGAGAGGAAGGTGCATGATGAATGCCATGACGCCAGGGGGGAGCGGCAATAAGTTGTGGAGGGGAGAGATGATGGCGGTGATGCCCGTGGCAAGGATTGCAAGCTGATGGAATGAGATGTGAGTTAGCGTTGTGTCATACTAAGAGAGAGTGAATTGTACTTTCTAAGATGAGGAGAAAATGTGTGTGTTTGTCTTTTTAGGGAAAACGGCTATTTCCTATAATAGTCATTTTTTAAAGTCATTTTTGAAGAATAATTACCAGCAAATGATTTACAAGTGAGCATACAGTTTATTAAGATTGGGATGCGACTCACTCTACAAAGTATCATGATGCCACTAACTCCGACTAAAAACGGTCACCAGCTTGCATCTAGAACCAATGAATATATATGGGAAATATTTGGGACCGGGGCACCGGCCGAAGCTTCGGCCGGTCTAGTCCACGCGCGCGTGATGCGATCCACTCACAAGCAACCACGTGGCGTGATGGACCCGAGACGACTAGTTCTCCTTCCTTTTCTCTTCTTCCTCTCGCGCATCTCTCTCTTTCTCTCTCCCCGCTGCCATGGTCAATGCATCGTCCCGCGCCGCAGGCCTCCACTACTAGGGAAAAGCCTAGCAGTAGCGCGGGTTTTGGGTGTATCAGTAGCGCGGGCGCTCGCGCTACTGATACGGCGCCACAGCTAACTTGTAGCAGTAGCGCGTGTTGACACGCGCTACTGCTATACATGGTTAGCTGTAGCGTGCGTTGCAGTACAACGCTGCTGCTAATTATGTGTAGCGGGTCTTATACCCCGCGCTACTACTATTACTTTCAAAAGCAAAAAAAAATATCTCGATCCCGTGCATGTTGTCAATGGCGGCAGTTGTTCGATCCAGCGATGGTTGGGGTCGCCGGAGGCATGAACGAGCAGCGGCAGACCAGATCCGGCGGTGGCTGTTGGAGGAGGGCCTGTTTCCATGGAAGTGCAAGGCAGCGGCGTGGGGCTCCTCTTCCCGACCATGCCAGATATGGTCGTCCATGGCGACTACCTGCACGGGCATGGACATGGGATTGTGAGTCAAACCAGAGGGAGAGAGAGAGAGAAAGAAAACCAAGGGAGATAGGAAGGATATGGAGGGAGTAGCGGGGCTGGTCACCGGTGGTTAGGTCTCCGGCGTGGTGGCGCGAGGCGGCGGCTTCCTAGACGCCGGTGGAAGACCGGCGAGCTCCTAGAGGCCGGTGGCGTGAGGCGGTGCCCTCTTTCGGTGCCATGGAGGAGGAGGGGCGCATGGGCAAGAGGTCAATGTGAGAACATATGGAGAGAGAGAGGAGGGAGTGGCGGAAGAGAGGAGGGATTTGGGGGAGGGGAGGACGGGTGGGGAAAAGGTGGTGGGTGCGGATTAGCAGTAGCGCGGTACGTAAAACGCGCTGCTGCTAAGAAACTAGCAGCAGCATACTTTCGGTACAAGCGCTACTGCTAACCGGGACCAAAAGTGTGCCCGATTTGAAAATTAGCAGCAGCGACCTCAGAATTATGCCGAGCGCTGCTGCTAAATGGAGTTGGGTGGGTACTGTCAGTCGATATTTGTAGCAGCGCGGGTTATGCCGAGCGCGCTACTGCTAAGCACTTGTCAGTAGCGGGTTTTCCACACCCGCGCTACTGCTAATTAGTAGCAGCGCTCCTTTTTGAGCCGCGCTGCTGCTAAGGTTCTGTGTATAGGGTTTTCCCTAGTAGTGCTCCCAGGCGCGCCGCCGTTCAGCAGATCTGGCCGCCCTCGACCAGATCTACGCAGATCCGCGTGCATCGGGGCTCTCCCTACCTCGCCGGACCCGGCCACGCCGGAGCTGCAGCCAGCCATGGCAGGACTGCACCTCGCGGCGCAAATTTGCTGGAACCTCGACGTCACGGCGAGATGACGGATGATCATTTTTTTTGCTACAACTGTGTTTTGGTTTTGCTACTACTATAGAGATTTTTTGCTGGAACCGATGGTATTTTTTGCTTCAATCAGAGATGTGCAGTAGCTGGGGAGGCTGGCGAGTGCTGCAACCGTTGACAAGAAAGCTTCAACCCAAGATTAAAAACGCTACAACCTTTGATGAAAAAAGCTTCAACCGAACGATAGAGAAAAGCTTTCACCCAAACGCTGCTCAAAAAGGAAAAAATTTCAATCGTTTACAGAAATGCTTCCACCGTAGAGGGGAAAAGCTTCAACCATTGAGATAAAAGCTACAACCGTATCGATTTTTTGCTACTACCGTCTGTGTTTTTGCTCCATCCATTCATGCGGCCATGGTGCTTTTTTACGACCGAGGTGTGACCGGCGACGACGAGGACGGCATTTTTGTTACAACATCCTCGTTTTTTGCTACCATTGGCGTTGTGTTTTGCTACATCTGATTAACATTTTTGCTACAATGACGACGCCGATGGATTTTTTTTGCTGCAACCGTTGTCTTCATTTGCTACGACTGACACGGGAAAATGCTACCACGGGGCATCTCTGTTTTTTGCTGAAACCAATCATCGGTGAGGCGGAGCTGCATCCATGGCACTCCGATGAGCAGCGGGGGCAGCGAGCGGTCGGGGCGAGCTGAGTCCCGGAGCGCGGGGCGGCTCCGACGGGCGGCCGGGGCGGCGAGCGGACTGGACGAGCTGAGTCGCGGAGCTGCATCCATGGCGCTCCGACGGGCGGCCGAGGCGGCGAGCGGTCAGCTCCAACCGGCGGCCGGGGCGGCGAGCGGCCGGGGCGAGCTGAGTGCCGGAGCGTGGGGCGGCCCCAACGGGCAATCGGCACGGCGAGCGCTCGGGGAGACGAGGACAAGGTAAAAAAATAGCAGAGGAGCTCGGATCTGACGGTGTTGCACAGTAGATCGGGCGGCTGGGAGCAGACCGGCCGAAACATTTGACCGGTGCGCCGGCGCCTAGCAGTGCCCAATATATATTGTCTTAATTTTTTAATGTGTTTATATGTTCACTTTTGTAGATTAGAGATAACAATTGATGGCTTATTCTTTTAATATGTATATTTCTATATATTTTTTGCAACATATGAGAGAGATGGAGATGCATTATGTCATCGTTCAAAAAGAATCCCTCGAAAAGGTGTCGAGGCAATGTCGTTGGAAGGGGCCAAAAATTCACTGAGTTTTATACAAAAATATAAGTATGTATATGCAATCAAAACAAAAATTAAATGGCCCGTGACAACACACGAGCATTTTACTAGTAATTGTTGGAACCATCTTAAAATCTCTCTAGGATGAAATATGAATCAACAACGCATGGTCAGTATGACAATTGTCCCGTGTCAAACGTATGATCTGAAGTGTTTCCCAATAAAGAAATCGGTCAGAGCAAATTAATCAGTGCCTGAACTTCCTGGGTGTCATTCTGCGGAAATAATTTATTGATTGACCCAGCCAAGTTTGGAACCAAATTATCCAAGGGCGACGTATTATCCTGCCTTAATTAATGTAGACGTATATATAGCACCTAATAATCTTCAGAACTAATTGGCATTTATCTCCTACTTAATTAAGAATTTAGCCCTCTCTATATTGATCGGTTCACCACAACCATCACATCGCACGTTCTTCTCACGTTAGCCGCCCGGCAGAGTTACCTCCATCGACTAAGCAAGCAGTAAAGAGCTGACGAAAATGAGAGGGATTTATGCCATGACCTTCTTGTTCCTGGGATGGCTCATGGTCACCGCCCAGTGTTAGTACTACACTACTAAAGAAAAGCCTAGCAGCAGCGCGGGTTTTAAGCCTATCAGTAGCGCGGGTGCCCGCGCTACCAATAAGACGCTACAGCTAATAGTTAGTAGTAGCGCGGATAGACCCGCGCTAGCGTGTGTGACACCCGCGCTACTGCTATTACAGAACCGTGCTACTACTAACGAACTAGTAGTAGCGTGCTTATAATACCAGCGCTACTAGTATTCAAACTACTATTAGAGCTCAATTTGTTCCCACGCTACTACTAACTATTTAGGATTTAAAAAAATAAAATCAACCAATTTCATTTTATGCATACAATTCCGAGAAACAATAGTGATGGAAAAATGTCACTATCACACAGTTGCCATATTCCTTGTTATTGATTCTACTATCACACAGTTGCCATATCTGCTACCACACAGTTTCTCATTCTACATGTCCTCACTCCAATAGTAAGAAAAATGAAAAAGAAAAATAGAGCTAATCTGCCATTGAAATGTCCTTATTCCTGAGTAATATTCAATGAAATGGTGCAATTGCACTACAGTCTCATGGATTCACTCTGCCGCTTCAACATCTCATTATCCTGCAGCGATAGAAATGAGCATCAGCAAGGCATATAGATATAATGAATAAATGGAGAGGAAGCATAATCTCAGACGATACAGGAGAAAAGGACTAAGATTCTGATACAATGCGAATATGCACTGTAAGTACACATATGTTTCAGTTACAAAAAGATATTCAGTTAAAAAGTGACAAATAACTGAATGAAACTCAGACTATATATTTCAGTTACAAAAAATATTTTAGCTTAGGAATGCAGTGTATAAATCAGACTAAATAGATAACACTACCGAAGCTTAAATTTTAAATGTGCAGTTTAAGTACGAGCACCTACCAACTGAATATAGCTAGCTAGCATAAATGTCAATTGGCGCATGATTTTTCTTAGTGCATTTGCACTAGGAAACTAGTCCTAACAAATCAATATTTTGATCAGCATTATCCTACAGACCCTTTGTAGCAGAGTTGATGATCTTATTATCCTACAGACCCATCACTCAAGTGCATAACTAACAGTAGTAACCATCAACAGTACAGACGTATGTAATAACATTACTAACTCAAAGAAGATGCTAGGGGTTCATTAAGAATGTTAAATATCTCTAAGTTACCAAAGCTAGTGAGAATGATCTCAAATTCGTAAACCCACTTCATTTATCTTGTTCCGACTTGTGAATGGCGACTGAATTTGTTTTAGACAGTAAGTAAGGTTGGTAACGGTGCAGCAGAGTGGCAGGATTCAGATACTATTGCAGAAAGAATGGTGGTGGTAATGCAGGAACAGAAGGCGACACATCTCTAGGAGGAAGCTTAGAGGCACAAAAGTCAATAGGCCAATTCAGTCGAGGAATCTGGGCTCTAGGGGTGACTACGTTCAGTTCAGGCAACTTCATCATCCAAGACGACATGTACGCGCACAACTCCCAACCCGCCGCCTCACCTAGGAGGAGAAGCCAAGAGCGCGGAGAGAATCAACACCCCGGCGGAACAGAGTAAGTCGAGAAGGGAGCACCCACCTCCGTTCTCGGCGATGGCGTCAATGCGCCACCCTGAGGCGGCGGCGGCCGATCTCCCAATGCATCTGGCAAAGGAAAAGGCGACGGACGACCAGGGCGGACTCGCCGCGTGCCGGCGCACGGAGGGGCCGCTGGCAACGGACGGGCAGCTCATGCAGGAGAGCGCCATGGGCCCTCCCTCGCTCGCTCGGTGGCCGTCTCTGTCCCTGCCATGACCACCAACTAGCAGTAGTAGCAATCCATCAGACCGGCGATCAAATACGAAATAGAACTGGGATCAACCTCTGGATCACCTGCAGAGTGCTCAGAACTGTTCCCTCCTTTACCTGAACCCAAATGCACCATCAATCATATTTCCAAGATCCATAAAAACAGAAGTAGGTCTGACTTATGAACCCATGGCAATCTGACTTATGATGTTCAATTTTCAATATCAAATGGATAAGTTCAGTCTTCGAACAAAAAAAGCATAAGTTTCAGAAGAATCGAATCTATATAGCATTAGTTACATACTAGGTTCTTTTGGTGTCATGCCACGACTGAATAAAAGAAAATGTTTCTTTAACCGAAGAAAATGGCAGAATTTCCATGGCACGTGTCTACAGACTAGTTATGCGCTGGGGTGTTCTTCTCATGTCAGGAAATAGCATAATTGTGTAGTATGGTTTTTCTGAATCAAGATGTGATTGATTTCTGAATCAAGGTATACACAAATTGGCAATACTTATGATAGAAGGAAAGCAACCTGCTAGTGAATGAGTTTAGAAATTTTTCTACGGATGAGAAACAAGCGAACAGAAGCAAAAAGAAAACAAGCGACTCAGACATGTTGCCATGTTGGTGATTACACAGCCACCATATGCCAATGATGCTAACATGTCTAGTGTGGTACACAGGAAAGCGGCTTTAGCACTTTACTAACACATGACATGGCGAGGAATCCAAAAATGCACGAGCAAGAAAGAGACAACGTACTAGTAGCACTCAAATGATTCTCGCTAAAGAGCAGCGAACCCTGGATAACACGGAACGACAACATCTACAACCCATTCATCATCAGTGAAGTAAATGGGTGTGTATCAGACTATCAGGGCAGAATTTGACCCAACAATTTATTGCGGTGCACTGAACCTTAAAAATGTTAGCTAGCCAGCTAGAGGGAAGTAAAACTAAAGTGTTGCTGAGTCAATCCAAGTGCAACGGCCAAGAAATCTGCAATAAGTACAGAATTAATTGATGGTTGGAGTCAATGTATTTGTTACCAAAAAATAATACTTCCTCCGTCCCAAAATAAGTGACTCAACTTTATACTAGCTTTAGTACAAAGTTAGTACAAAGTCGAGTCACTTATTTTGTGACTGAGGGAGTACATCCAGGCTACTTGGGTCCATTGATGTACGTATTTGTTACCAACAAGAAGCTACGTGAGCTGCTGATGCGTTTGACACAGCAGAAGAGAAACCAAAAAAATAAGGCACCCTCCGTTTCACCCAAACTAGATGGATCCCAAAGTGTGCGTGGGTGGCCAAATCTGAACGAAGGAAGAGATGCCACCTCGGGTTACGTTACAGGCGGATTAATTGGAGCAGATGGTGGTGATGTTGAGCAGCTTCTCCTTGGCTGGCACATGGGAGCAGCTTCTCCACGGCCCCCTTCACCAGATCGGATCAGAGCAACCTGCACACACAAAAAAAAAAGCTCACGAATCAGGTATGGAGATGAAGAAGAAGACCTCCATGGGTGGAATTGTGGAAGAGAGCAGATGGGATCCGGAAGGCACTCCTCCTCTGGTTGCGGGCGTCGGATCCGGAAGCCCCACTGTGGGCATGGTGGATCCGGCCGGTCTGGGGCCTTCCCTTTGGAGGGAAAGTGAGGGGCAGAGGAGAGGGTGAGTAGAGGTCGCCGGCGGGGATTGGGGAGTCGGCGGAGTGCGGCGGCGTTTGGGTAGGAAAAATAGGGGCTTCTAGTGTTTCAGGCGCGAGGAGGGATGGAGAGCCTGGCCGGATCTGGTCTAGTCGATCTGGGAGGGGAGGGGAGAGGGCACCGGTGGTGGAGGAAGAGGAGGTCACCGGCGGCGGGGTTGGGTGGGAGGAGGCGAAGAGGAGTGGGGTGGAAGGGGGGTTCGCCATTGATATTTTCGTTTTGTTTCGTTTTGCGTCGACAGACGAACGGGAAACCGGCGCAGGAGGGGATACGGAGGTACATAGTAGTAGCGCGGGTATATAACACGGGCTACTGCTATTCATTTAGTACTAGTAAGCGTGTAAATGCACGTCTCAACTAATATACAAGTATGTATGAGCATAACATGCGTATAAAGATAATTTGGTTGCATAGAAAATATTGCAAATTAAGAAAAGACAAACAAGACTGCCTTTGCATATATAGCCTTTTTATATTTAGAGATAGAAGACAAACACGTCAATTTTTGTGTCCATTCCCTAGTCCAGACACGTACAATGTCCAGAAAGGCACATACATTAAGTACCATGCAAATTCATATAGATAGAGTTTGACGATAATGGGTCGGTGGATACCGACCGAGAGTTTTATGACGACGAAAAATATATATTTTACATGCCTTTGCATATATTTGTTA
Source organism: Triticum dicoccoides (assembly GCF_002162155.2). Lineage (NCBI taxonomy): Eukaryota > Viridiplantae > Streptophyta > Magnoliopsida > Poales > Poaceae > Triticum > Triticum dicoccoides. The sequence goes on along the minus strand of NC_041388.1, from coordinate 560,757,950 downwards.
CCAACCCAAAGAGCATATAATAAAACTGAAAAGATAATGAGTCCATATGTGCTGTCACGGAGCTTAATTTTTTCAGTCTCCAAAACATATTGCATCGCAAAATTCATGTTTATAAATAAATAGCCGCAACATATGGCAAATACAGTAAACAATCCATGGAGATGAAAAATAAATTTTGATTAAAAAAACTACAGTATGACTAGCGATGCGTAGATATCAAGTTGTAAATCTGAACCTTGAATTGCCGCACTTCAGAACCAGAAGTAATATATGATTGCTGTAGTTAAAAGCTATAACAAAGGACATCATGCACAATTTCTAAAGCGATATCCCCAACAACAGATAGGAAAGTTATTTGCTAGTATATTGTAAATCTGAACTGAAGGGGAAAAGACTTATATTTTATATATCTCATTACCAGCAATTACAAGAGACATACATAAGATTCTCCATTTCAAGAACAAATGAAGTCATTACAGTTAAGGAAAATCCATAAATATCTGGTTGTGTCATTTGCTGAATAGTAGTGGTAACTTGTGCTTCTCTTAGGCATGCTGCTCTACCACCTGTCGTCCAGGCCTCGCTTCTCCTAGATCATGATCCCCTTGTACATTGGTGTAGGTCCTTTTGTGCCTGCTCCTGTCCACCCTTCCTATGTTTGATGTACCTCCATATGGCCCACTCTGGCCCAGCTTGTAATGTCCAGAATATTGATCCATTTAATCGTTCAGGTGGGCGATCGCCCCTGAGTATGTTTTAGCACGAATAGGATGAAGACAATATAGAAGACTCACGAGTATTAGATCAAAGGTGACCACCTCAGCTTGTGTGATACATGGATAACAATAACCTGAAAATAAAAGCATATGCATATGAATATGGACAGCAATAACCTCTGATAGGAGGTAGGACAACACTTAACCATGCATTGCAGCGAAACCTCTATCAGGCCATTGTCCACTCATTACTGTAAACGATAGCTTGATTGTACAGAATTAGCTCACGAAAAGCAAGATGGCAGCAATGGAAATAAAGTTGTATCACTTCACATACACCAAAAGAAACAGAAATAAGTAAGGAGAACAAATTCAGTTGGCTGAACAGATCAAGCAGAGATGGGGCCTAGTATTTTAGCTCACCTACTTCTGGCCAGTACCCCCACAGATGCAGCAAAGAGTCCTGACGCTCCTCCTATTCTCCAAGCAGTAAGCCCGAGACTGACAGCAGCGACACACAGAAGGACCTGTGTATGGCAAAGAAAGTGAGTAAAGCAGCCTGGACATTGGCCTGCGCCAACCCAACCAAAGAAATGTGGCCAGCGAATCAAGGCAGAACGAACAGTGAGCTTCTTTTACTGATAAGTTAGATTGAACACCCTTAAGAAACAATCTTAAAAATCATATCGAAGCAATAAAGGGAAGTGGTTCAGTACTGGCTTCTATCCAATGAAACTGTAAACAGGGGAATACATTGGCTTTATGTGAAAACTAAAATGAAGGCACAACATGCAAGGTTTTGATACTGAACAAACTATAGTAACGATCTGCTGATTAGGACAGGTATCGATATAAAATGCTTATCTATTCCATGAAACCCTAAAGGTACTGCCGCCACCAGTGGCAGGATAATGTTGGTTGAGTAGAGTGTGATTCTAATGATGGCCAAAAAAACAGGGAAGAATAGAAGAGAAGGCAATTGACGAAAAGTTTGTAACCTGACTGACAAAATAAGACACATGGATGCTTATGAGATAATGGGCTACATGAACTTTGCTTGAGAAATTTGTATAGCTGAAGGGATTTGTTATCCAAATATAACATAAATGAAGTTGTCATGCACTTTAAATTACGACCAAATAAAAGTAAAGCGTAGATGAAGCTGAAATGAAGACGTCAACAACTCATAATAAATTATCTTCCATTGGACCATATTCTTGATTAAAAATACAGAAGTCCAACCACATACAGTTTTTATTTAGCTACCAGTTTCAAGAATGTGCTCCTAATTTGCTGTATATCCCAGCTTCTTGTCTTGTTTATGTATTGTCAATGCAAAAATCTACGAGCAATCAAAGAAGTTTAACAAAAAAGAATGAAGCAATCCACTAACTTTTATGGACAGGGAACAACAAAATGAAGACAGGATAAGCACTTGGTGTTGTTATCATATTTTTTTTTCTTTTTTTCGAAAAGGGGGGCTTCCCCGGCCTCTGCATCAGCATGATGCATACGGCCATCTTATTAAGCATAAAATAGTCCACAAAGTCTCCAAGTCTCAAGGTTGTCAACAAGAAAAGTAAGAAAAGGCTCACACAGAGCCCGAAGGCTAGATACACAAGCTAGCCAAAGCACTTATACATCACAGCCGTTTGGCTCCAAAATAGACAGGTAAACTAATTGCCTATCCTGTTACACGACCGCCATCCAAACCGGCTGAATATATCCCGAGCTACCATCTCCCATCGGATAGCAGCAGTAACCAAAAGCTCCCTGGCCTCCGTCGGAGTGAGTAGCGACCAGGAACGGATAAGAGCCGTTGCTCGGAAGATAACCTGCAAAACATGGATATTTGTTGATCTGTTAAAGACGAAGTCATTTCTGCAATTCCAAAGCGCCCACAAAAAAGCGCAAACCCCCAAGCGAATATGTTTTGCTAACCCGGGCTCTACCCTAGTTAGCCATGTCCCAAACAACATGTTAACCGACCTTGGTGGGGTAATATTGAAAGCGACTTGAATAGTCGTCCAAAGAATTCTAGCTAGTGGGCAGTCAAAGAAAAGATGTTTAATGGTTTCACCCTGATCACAGAAACTACACCTAGTAGGTCCTGTCCAATTACGCTTAATAAGATTATCCTTTGTTAAGATCACCTGTTTATGTAGAAACCACATAAACACCTTGATCTTTAAAGGAACTCTGACGTCCCACACATGCTTTGAAGTAGGAATCGAGCTGGAATTAATAACATCAACATACATTGATTTAACCGTGAATCCCCCCGACCTAGTGAGATTCCAGCGTAATTTATCAGGTTGTTGAGATAGTTGTACCTGCATCAGTCTCCTAACTAGATGCAGCCACTCTTCCCAACGATTGCCCACTAACGATCTTCTAAACTGGATATCCAGGGGTATCGAGGCGAAGACCGATGCAACCAAAGCATCGCGCCTTCGAACTATACGATATAGAGACGGATACTGGATTGCTAGGGGAGCCTCTCCAAGCCAAGTATCCTCCCAGAATCTCGTGCTTGCACCATTACCAACTAAATGCTTTGACCTCTGAAAAAATGAAAGCTTCACTTTCATAAGCCCTTTCCAAAAGGGTGAATCAGTTGGTCTAACCGACACCTGAGCCAAAGTTTTAGTTTGGAGATACTTGTTACGCAGGATTTGAGCCCACATGGCGTCAGTTCCTGAGGATAACTTCCACAACCACTTACTAAGAAGGCACCGGTTCTTGACTTCGAGATTCTCAATCCCCATACCCCCTTGGTCTTTCGGTCTACAAATGATATCCCACTTCGCTAACCGATATTTTCTCTTAGGCTCCTCCCCCTGCCAAAAGAACCTCGATCGATAGAAGTCCAGTCGTTTCCTAACTCCAACTGGGACTTCAAAGAAGGACAAAAGGAACATGGGCATGCTCGTGAGCACCGAATTAATAAGAATTAAACGGCCTCCATACGACATGAGCTTGCCCTTCCAACAACTTAGCTTCTTCTCGAAACGATCCTCAATACACTTCCATTCATTATTCGTGAGCTTGCGGTGATGAATAGGAATTCCTAAGTAGGTAAAAGGCAGCTCACCCAAACCACATCCGAACAACTGCTTGTAATCCTCTTGTTCCTCTTTGGCTCTCCCAAAGCAGAACAACTCACTTTTGTGGAAGTTAATTTTGAGCCCACTTAGCTGCTCAAACAAACAAAGCAGCAGCTTCAGATTTCTAGCTTTTACCAAGTCATGCTCCATGAAGATGATAGTGTCATCAGCGTATTGCAGGATGGATATACCCCCATCCACTAAGTGTGGCACCAAGCCCCCTATTTGGCCAACTTCCTTGGCTCTCCCTAACAACACCGCCAACATATCGGCTACTATGTTGAACAGAGTAGGGGACATCGGATCTCCCTGCCGCAGGCCCTTATGTGTCTGGAAGTAATGACCGACATCGTCATTCACTTTTATGCCAACACTACCCTTTTGCGTAAAAGTTTCAATCTGGCTCCTCCAGCCCTCGTGGAAACCTTTCATACGCAAAGCTTGTTGCAGAAAAGGCCATTTAACTTTGTCATACGCTTTCTCAAAATCTACTTTAAAGATGACTCCATCAAGTTTCTTAGAGTGAATTTCCTGGAGCGTTTCATGCAACACCACCACCCCTTCAAGGATGTTTCTGTCTGGCATGAAAGCTGTTTGGGATTGCTGCACCACAGAATGCGCAATCTGTGTGAGCCTATTAGTCCCAACCTTGGTAAAAATTTTGAAACTGACATTCAAGAGGCAGATAGGACGGAACTGCTCAATCCTGAGAGCGTCGGTCTTCTTTGGAAGCAACGTTATCGTTCCAAAGTTCAAATGAAAAAGTTGAAGCCGTCCAGCAAAAAGGTCATGGAACATGGGTAGCAGATCCCATTTGATGATATGCCAACATCTTTTGTAAAACTCCGCCGGGAACCCATCCGGCCCGGGAGCCTTATTGTTCTCCATCTGAGAGATGGCATCGAAAACCTCCTTTTCCGTAAACGGCGCAACTAGCATGTCATTATCAGCAGCAGTTAATTGAGGCACATCCTCAGTCCTGGACTCATCGAGGGACACAGCGCTATCCTCCGGCGGTCCAAATAACTGCTTGTAGTATTCGGTGATGTATAGCTTAAGATTATCGTGACCAACAATTGTGCCTTCATCTTGCTCGAGCTGAAATATTTTTTTCTTTCTGTGTTTGCCATTCGCAATCAGATGAAAGAATTGAGTGTTCGCATCCCCTTGGATTACTTTGCGAACCTTTGCTCTGAGCGCCCACTTCAGCTCTTCTTCGCGGAGAAGTTCCTTCAACCTCTTTTCCGCATCAATCTTACAGCACATATCCGCAGATTGAAGAACCGCTGATTCAGCTTTAACATCTAGGTATTGAATAATCTCCAGGAGTCTGTCTTTCTCAACCTTATAAACTCCACTTAGATGTTTAGCCCAACCTCGAAGAAAGCACCTCAAATGCCTAATCTTATTCTGCCATCTCTCGACAGGCGATCTACCCCTAGACTCTCTAGCCCACTCTGTGGCAACAATATCCAAGAAACCTTCTCTTTCAAACCATGACGTTTCAAAGGAGAAAGTATTCTTGTTTCCCACATGCCTTGGCTCCCCTGAGTCAACAAATAGCGGTGTGTGGTCCGAAATTCCTCGCGTTAGAGCCTGCACCGTGACCAGAGGGAACTTCTGCTCCCATTCGGCACTTGCAAGAACCCGATCCAACTTCTCATATGTCGGGTTTGGTAAAGAGTTAGCCCAGGTAAATTGTCTACCAGAGAGTTCGATTTCTCTCAAATCCAAACTCTCAATGATGGTATTAAACATAAAGGACCATCGCCCATCAAAATTATCGTTATTCTTTTCATCCCGCCTCCTAATAATGTTGAAGTCCCCCCCAACCAGGATAGGGAGTTGTTCGGACCCACAAATTCGAACCAGGTCAGCCAAAAATTCAGGTTTAAGCTCAGGTTGTGCAGCCCCGTAGACCGCCACCAACACCCAGTTAAACCCATCTATTTTGGACCTGACTCTGAATTTCACTGCAAAGTCACCCATAACAACACTCCGGACTTCAAGGGAATCACATCTCACACCCAGCAAGATGCCCCCAGACCTCCCTCTTCGAGGAAGACAATGCCAATCGAATTCCACCCCTCCCGACAACGTGTTAAGAAACTGAGGTGCAAAATTATCCCTACCAGTTTCAGAGAGAGCAATGAAATCTAAACGGTGCTCTAAAGATGCCTCCGCTAGAAACCTACGTTTAGCCAAGTCCTTAAGACCTCTGCTATTCCAGAATATTCCTTTCATAGGTCATCGTGGAATTTTTTGGCCTTACGAATTCTAGCACTCCTGCGTACCGCGGATGCAGGGTACACCTTCCGCTTCCACTTACGTTTAGGAATGTTATCACCTGTAGCCCGGTCCTCATAACCGTGCTCTGGTTGAACATGGGCTGCATCATCTACCTGGAGTTCATCCTCATCAGGCTCCGCAGACGGAGGAACAAGATCCGCGCAGAATTTATCAAGCACCCTAACACCCAAGGCCTCAATCTCCGCATCATTCAAAGGTTTTACAGCCGCTAGGTTTCTAATAGACTCCAAGGCCCGTTCCGCTTCCAAATCTAAAAGATCATTAACCGAGTTTTCAATTTCCAAATTATTATTCCCAAGAGACACCCCCACTTGGTTTGCATTATTAATAATCTCATCCTTAGAGAAATGCAGAATAGAATTTGAAACATTAACTGACATACCTGTTGTGCTCTCCACATCACGCAGCTTGGCCGCCCGCATAGCGCACCTCTGCTGCAAATCATCAACCTCCGGAAGGTCCTGGAGACGAGAGCTCGTCCGCCTCCCCTCGGAAGCAGGGTCTCGGATCCCTCCGAACGCGATCACCTCCTCCCGAGTAGCGGCTCCCGGAGTAGGTCTGGGAGAGGGGGACCGCGTAGGAGATGTGGAGATGCCTGACGGAGTTGGCACCAGGGCCTCCTGCCCTAGTCCGACCCCCCCAGCCGACGCCGTGGCAGCCGTGCGCTCCACCTGCAGGACCGCCGTCGGTACTAGAGGGTCAGGGGCCACCTGCCCCTGACGCCTGCCTAGCACCTCCGGCGACCCCACCACCAACGAGGCTCCCGCGAGACGGACCTCCAGGGCCTCCTGCCCCAAAGATATGTCGCCCCGGCTGGACACAGGTACCTGCGCCGCCTGCTGTGAAACAGAAGAATAAGAGGGAGTCGTGGCCACCTGCCCAGACGCCCCTCCCCTCCGCAAGGAAACCGAAGACCTAGATCGCCCTGGCGACTCCTGAGGCTCCACCTCTTGAACAACACGGGCACTGAAGCTGGCCGACTGCCGGGGTGACCGCCCAAAGTCCAAGACCGGTAGCGAATGCTCGAACGCATCGTCAGAGTCAACCCGATCACTCCACAGACGAGGAGGCGCCGACGACGGCAGAAAAGATCCAAACCGCAGTGAGTTATGAGGCAAAGACGAAGCCGGGGACTGCTCCATCCCGGCTCCGTTCTCCGGCTCCTGAGCAGCAGGCCCCGATCCATTGGGCTCCTGTGCTGCCTCATCCGCCTGCTCCCTGGGAGCACCTGTATCATCACCCCCATCGTGCATATCCACGTCAGTGCCAGCAGCAACCTCAGCAAACAACTCTGCATCCTCAAACTCAATATCAACTGGAAACACCTCGCCTCTATAGGTCCAGTTGATGACGTCTGGGACATACTCAATATCCAGAATGCTAACTCGCAGTCGAGCCACCCCCTGAGCTCTAGTGAACGCCATATCCACTTTCTCCGTCTTACCAACCATAATCCCCAAACTAGCCACCACACGCACATCAGAAAGAGCCTCAGACGGTGCCCCCGAGAAACGCAGCCACACCTGAGTAAGAGGCTTCCCCTTAGGCTCAACTTTCTTCCACTCGTGGAACTCCAAAATACCTTTGGTGCCTGGCACCTTACACATCCCAAAGCTCAACAAACGCTGCAAGTCCTCAATCGAAGGAAACTCCACTCTGAATACTCTATCCTCAACGGGTACGAGGTCCCACTGAAAATCACCCGGAGCCAACTCCTGAAGTCTCTGCACAATCTGAGCCTGGGAGACATCTCCCTGTGTTGTTATCATATATCAAACCTGTGTTATCATATATCAATCCGAGACGAAAATCACAATGATGTAGTATTGCCCATTTAAATAATTAAGGTAACATGTTGGTGGTCTAACCAGATGAAGTTTGCGAGGCAGATGATGTAGGCAATTGGACATTCACCCCGGCAGTTGCTGCTTTCCTTGCGAGTCGGGCCATCTTCTGTTTGTGTATGTACTCAGCTCGCCGCTCGTCGGATAGTCCAGCATACCAACTTTGTGGACTTCTTTTTTTGCCTGCAATATTGTTTTGGTGAAGATGAGCAGTACCCGCGGAGCTTGCCGCCGTACATACTGCAACTGTCATGTAGGAGGAGATTCAGATATGTACAAGTGATGCATCAATGCATTAGGACACAAAATGGGAGCACATACCATCTATGTGTGTGTTGGTGATGTTGCTCAAAGGGACAAATTGCTCAGACCCCACAGAAGAAGCATGTTCTTGTGATACCCGGGCATGGTTTACACTTTGTACGGCTGCAGTCTTCTTCTCACGCCGGGCGACACGACGCTTCTCGAGGAGCTCTGCTTTCTTTTCATCAGACAATCTGATGTACCATGATTGGTTACCTTTCTGTCGAGCAGCAGAACTACTCTCTGCATTTGCATTTAGAGGTGAGTTTGTTAAATACAGTGACGGGGCACGTTCGCTTGAGGCAAACCGACGTGCATTTGGATTTTTCTTCCCCATCTGAAAACACAAATGTTTGAGAAATGACAAAGAATCAAGGGATTTCTGAAGAACTTTATTGTTTGTAAACAAATTGCAAGGTCAGATGGAAAGCCAAATATCAAATCACCATTGAAAATAGTACATATAGGTTACCACTCTAGGAAAAATAACAGCGTACATGATCTATGAACAGATTCAGAGAATTAAAACATGACAAAAAATCGTAGATATTGGCTGTGGGGTGTACCTTCAAGTGATCAGAGAAGGTTTACGCAACAATACACATGGTGTGGAGCACCTATATCTCGTATACTAACTTCACACCTCACTACTTCTCTGAAATACAACCAAAGAAAATTTTAAGTCGAAGTATCTTATCAAATCTGAAATTTTCAGCATGAAAATACTACTAAGATCGCTATTAAAAAAATTAAGACGAAGTGTATTGACAAAACTGCAATTTACAGCATGAAAAGACTACTAACATCACTCCCGCTGCACCTATCTGCAAATCCGACAGGAACAAAAATCAGAATGGTACACTACCAATACAGATGATGTGGATATTCTTCATCTCGTATACTAACTTCACACCTCAATATTTCTCTGGAATACAACCATAGAAAATATTAAGTCAAAGTATCTTATCAAATCTGAAATCTTCAGCATGAAAATACTACTAAGATCACTATTAAAAAAAATTAAGCCGAAGTTTCTTGCCAAACCTGCAATTTACAGCACGAAAAGACTACTAAATCAGAGTTGGAAAGACAAATATGAAATCACCGTTGAATAGGTTAGTTTGGGTTCCTTCCAATGTTGATCCGCCACTCGATTTCCACTTTTGAAATTTCAGGGCAAGGTGTTTCGTGAGTGCATGAGGAATACAAGGGGATATTGAGTCAGAGAACACAAATCCACAACCCCACAGCCAATATCTCAGTTTTCTTCCTCCATCCCCTTCGCTTCTTCAGTGACAGAAGCGAAGAGTACATCAAACTAAAGAAGACCACCTAGAGGAGCAGCGTGACAAATTTTAAACGACTATAAAACAAAAGAAGACAGAGTCTGAAACATTTTTGCTATGTGCATGAGGCAGTCGTAATTACACATGTCTTCTAGGTGTCAGGGATCAGTTTGCTCTGACAGGAAGCTGCATATGGAAGATGTTGGGACCGGCAAAGGTTGATGTGTTTGTCTGCATACTTCTTTGTAACAAAGAGGTGTCAGTTTGCTTGATCACTTCTATGCTAATATCTTTCCCTAATAACTCTAATAATAAAGCACGGATTGACTCCGTGGGTTCACTGTCACAATACGCTTCTTTCCGTGATTTTACGCTTTCAGTTGGAATTTAAAACATATACGAGGTGGTACTAAATTTTGTTTTCTTTCATCAGTCGATCGATTCCCTCGATCTGTTTGTAATCCACGTCCTGGCCTATTTTTCCGGCCCATCCAGCCCAACCGTGCAAAAATAATAATGGTTGTTGCGAGCAGAATCGAGCTTGCAACCTCGTGTCCAACAACTTTTGACACAACCAACTAAGCTAGCTCCATCTGTGCTATAAGGAAGGTTCATTCAGGTTTCAAATAGTCCCACATCGCTCCCTCCAAACCAAACTTCGTAATTTAAAAGGATCTTCGAGTTTGCTGGGAATCAAGGAGCAGTTTCGGGAATCAATAAGGAAGGAAATAAATTGCCTCATAAGGAAGGAAAAGAGGAGGAAATAATGATGGAAAGAGAGGGAAAAGAAAGGAAAGAGTGGATAGGTAAATAAGGAAGCAAATGGAGAAGGAAAGAGGGAAGCAGATAAGCAAATGGAATTGAATTCATAGAAGGAAAAAGAGAGAGGGATTTCGGTCTTGAAGAAGGAAAGAGGGAAGCAAATGGAATTGAATCCAAGAAGGATAGAGGGATTTCGGTATTCAAAAAACAAATGGACTGCTGGTGGTTACTGTTTCTCGTAAACGCCTAATCGGCCGGACGTGCTCACTATGGCCACCGGCTCCACCATCCCTTTTCCACCTAAGCATGAATTTTTTTTAATTAGAGAACATTAATTGAGATATCTTTTTACTTCTTTTAGAAACACCTCTGATTTCAAATATTTTTCTGAACTTGGAGCAGAGCGAGCGATCCGTCTACAACTCGGAGTAGAACATAGGATTTGGAGGAGAGCGAGCGAGCGATCCGTCTACAACTCGGAGTAGAACAAAGGACTTGGAGCAGAGTGATATCGATGGAAGCTTTGAGGTTCAGCTTCGATCTAGAAACGCCGCCCACTTTCAAGCTGATGAAATTTAGCTTTCTTTGAAATATGAAAATATTGTATTGCTCCTTTTCTTTACAAAAAAGTTTAAATTCCTCTTGTCATGCCTATTAGTAAGGTTGTGAATTTCGTAGTGTCCACTATATAAAAACAATAGTTTGACATATGTGAGCAATCTTCACTATCCAGACGCCTAAACAGTAATCAATGATATATCTAGCACGTACTATGTTTGACCGATGATGTCAAGTTGCATGACACAAAATCTATTCAGGCCGTGGCATCATAAGTGACAATGAATAATGTTATTTCTTCGTATTATAATTTTAAATTTCAGTATGCACTAACAATCTGAAGTTTGTGTTATTTATCCAGATCAATTGACTCGGGTCATGTTTCATGTTCCGAACTACCATTTTGAATAGCCCAATTATCAATCGGTCCATTGTTATTGTCATCAGCAACATGTCTCCCGTGACCCAGTTTGTCGACCTTGCCACTCCTGATTCATAACAACATGCATTTGCTTTGTACAAAAGCACATACATCCCCGAGCTTCAACCTTGCCACCCCTGACTAACTGTAAATGAAGACCAACAATGCTATCTGATGTGCATAGGATCCTAAAGGCAGTTTGACATGCTATCTAAGGAAGAATAGGATCATATGTCTCCGAGCCTTGATTCACATCCCGTTGCAACGATGTATATTCAGTCTATTCAGTCAATGCAATCTGTCACTGTTACTTTCATGGCCCCTTTTCTGCAAGGAACGAGGGAGATTTAGAATTCTATATCTATTTCTGAAGTGCCTTGGGAGGGTTGGTGCTTCATTAACCAGGAGGCGGAAGCTGGAGCGACAACCGTGGTACCGTGGAAGTGGGGTGTCATGGCGGCGTAGTTGGTCAGTGCAAAGTTGTGCGAAGCGAAGCCAGGCTGCGCAGACAAGCAGGCCGAGGGCGAAGGCGGCCGGGTGCCACAAATGGAGGCGCTGGGATAAGGTGGTGAGGTGAAGAGGACGGGGTCGAGAGCAGCTACAGTGTGTGCATCTGTCCCCTCCGTTGTTTTTCACCAAGCCAACATAAAATCTATCAAATTATTCAGGGTAAGATAGCTCAATACATCTACCTCTGGTTAATTTTATTTGTTAACATGCAAGTACTTTGTTCAGCTGATTGGGTCTTCTTTTACTTCTGTTCCGGTGCTGTCCTGATGCATCTATCAACATGGGTTATAGACTGAATTATCAACAAGTATGGTGTTAGCCAGTGTTACCGTGCTCTAAAACTATGCAATAGTGATCTCAAAGAACCATAAATATCCAACATAGTGGTGGACTTTGGCATTTTGTGTTTTTGTTATGACTTTTCTTTGGATATTTTGTTAATTTTCTAATTATTAATCATTCCTTACCAGCACTATCAGAGTACCATTCACTATAGAATATTTGATTGAAGATCTCAATGATGGTAATTCTTTACGTAATAGTTGTTCAGCTCCTGCTTTCTGACAACTATATATGAAATTTGATTGAAGACCTGATTGATGGCGATTCTAGGTACATTTGTTCAGCTCCTGCTTTTTGACCCATCAAATATTTTGGTATGCATTTATGTTCCCCTCATTTGCCAGATGCTTGCTGCCATTGGACTTACATTGACATCGTTCTTTATTTCAGAAAAGTGATTGCTCCATCAGATTCACATTAAAAAAAATTGCACAACTGCACCATGGCTGTCCAGTATATGAAGGATGCTCTGGTTCTGATATCTGATGCACATTGCAGTCACAGTTTCAGCAGAATTAGTTTTCATGGTGACAAGGAACTAATTCTTGCATTTCTATGGAATATGTTCATTCATATATATGCAGGTTAATCTAAACATTTCGTTCAGTATCCCATTACTCATGTTGAAGTTTTATACTGTTATATTTCACCTTTCGTTTGTACTAATTAAAGAGGTGGAGTAATGGACTGACTTTTTCTTTTCACTCACTTAATAGGCAGCATTACAGTAGAGATATGTTGTAATTCTCAGCATTATGTTCTTCCCTCAGTCTAAATAGTTACTGTTCCTAATTATTATATTCTTCCCTCAGTCTAATTAGTTAGTGTTAGTTGCCTAAATCAGAAGGGTAGCGAATTTATACTTACTAAGCAAGTGTATTCTTTGGGCTTTTTGTCATTTTAAAATTGCTAATGCATTTCTTTAACCCACTCAATTATGGCGGTTTCTCGAACCCGTTGCAACGCACAGGCTCTTTTGCTAGTGATGACTAAAGTACAGATTTTGTGGGATCATATGTGCAATGTGTTCATCAGGTAGAGCTTACACCTAAGGGCAGGATCATATGTTGTTTATATATTATCTATAAATATCTGTCAGCCATATTCTGTTTGTAGCTGTACAGAAGTTGCATACAAAACTATTTGTATATGAGAAAAGAAAAACAGTGCTTTAAAAATTAACTTATGTGTACAGCTTATGGGTCACCTGATCCTCCTCCGCAGGGTAGGGGCAACGGATGGGGGGCGACGGCCGCGGGCGGTGGGGGTGTCCGGCAGAGGGCGGTACGACCACAGGGGGATCTACGGCAGCGAGGCGGGCGGTCTCCGGCAATGAGGCGGGCGGCGGCGGCCGGCGGATCGGGGGCAGGAGCTTGCGCGGCCGGGCGAGCGGGCGGCAGACTCCGACGGGTCGGGGGAAGGAGCGTGCGGCGGCGGACGGGCGGGAGGAGCAGCCAGCGGGCGGGCGGGGGTGGCAGCGGACTGGCCAGCGCGCGGGCGGGGAAGCCAGCGGGCGGGCGGCGGCGGAGGACGGGTGAGCGGTTGCGGGCAGGAGGGAGGTGCGGGACTCGGGTGTCGGGGGAGATGGCGAGCGGTTACGACGGGAGGGGCGGCACCCGGGTTTTGGGCTGAGATGGCGTGTGCACTCGCGTGGGGGCGTACGGTGTTTTTTTCTAATCATGTTTTAGTAGCTAATCTGAACCGTGTAGACCTGATTAGATGGCGGCGAGGTTGTAGGGAAAGAGGTGGGGCGAGGCGCGGGGTGTGGCTGGCGGTGAGGCGTGGGCAGCGGTTTTGGTTTTGTTCCTGGGTGATGAAAGAGGAGAGGATTAAGGTAATGGCATGGTGGGTAATTAATTAAACATAATGGCATGGTGGGTAATTAAAGCATAAAACGTGTTTGGTGTTTTGAAGCGATGTAGACCATCAGATTGCAGGTTTGAATGGATAGGATGATTTGGTTCTCCGCCCTCTCTTCCTTTTATAGGGGTAGTAGACTAGCACGGGTTTTACATCGCACGCTACTACTACTGCCTATTTGATGAGGCATGATGAAAACCATTTAGTAATAGCGTGGTTTAAAAACCCGCGCTACTACTATCAACTTAGTAGTAGCGAGGGTTAAAAACAAGCGCTACTAGTAAATAGCAGTAGCGAGGGGTATAAACCCGCGCTATTAGTAAGCGTCTGTGTATAAGCTTTTCCTTAGTAGTGCTACTTCTTCCCTTGCTTTTTTCTATAAAGTTTTTACATGTATGAACTTAATTTGTACTAACAATTTAAACACTACATGCATGATTTTAGGTCGTCTCGAAGCAGGAAGAAGGAGCTATCTAGACGGTGGCGATAAGAATGCTATTGTAGCCAAATCGACATCATCGTTAGATGATGGCAAGTTTAACCTGAATTTGTGTGGGGATTATATCTGTGACTATGGTACCTGTTACTGTTGTGACAACCTGAGGGCTCAACCATGCTTCAAGACGTTTGCTGAGTGCGATGCTAATTGCCCTACGTGCAATCCCAAGTGCCCAGTTGAATCGACGATAGAATTACAAGCATGAAAGAATGGCATGCTCTCGTCTCTAGAAAAACGAACAATAATAGTAGATTCTTGTAATAAGCCGTTGTTGAACGGCCATTGCAATACCCGTTGACACCTTCTATGATATACCCCCTCCATTCCACAATATAAGGTGTATTGATTTCCGTGCAAGTCAATCATTTAAATGTTTAACCAAGATTATATATAGAATAAAACAATAACATCTGCAATACTAGTGGTTTGTCCGCTACCTGGGCCTTGCTGCCTTCCAACCGGTACCCAGCCCCGCCCAGTTTGAAGCCACAAGGACTACATATACCAAGGGGAGACAACACGCACAGGTCGGCTTGGAACAGAAGGCTTCGGCCTGGCCTTTTTGCCAACATCACAATCTCCAACAGATTGATGTCCCCATCAGATCTAGCAAGAGGGAGAGTTGCTCCAAAACAGCTACAAGAACTTTCAGAAGACCTCACCTGACGTGAATAGAATGGAGAGGCAGCAGATTGTTCAGAACTTGAGGCCGGGTGACAAGAAAACTTTCAGTCCCTCAAAACTTTGAGCAGAAAACGTCATGTAAAGATGTTTTAGAAGCCTCACGTCACTTGATACAGCGGTGATGATGACCTTCAACAAGCTCCCAAAAGACAAGAACCAACAAGATCCCAAAGTAGGTAGCAGAACCAAAACCGATAGACAATATTGCAAAAAAGTATCTGCTGCAAAACAGATGCCCAGTCTGCTGAATCTTCCTCACAGATCAAACATTTGCAGCCACAATCAATAATGTACAATCTTATCCATCAACTGCATAATAAGGTTCGGAAAATAGACAAACAGAAGTCATGGGATCATTCAGATTTCAACAAAATAGCAAGACTCCAGGGTTCCACAACAGACATTCAGAAACCTGGCATCACAGGACAGAGCGCCATTCCAGCGACAGAGTGAATGAAACAGAAAAACATTTCAGAGTGACAGGAATCAAACAACCACGTATCGAGACTATTTTCCTTCTTTCAACAGCATATATATATTGAGATCTATGGTAG
The DNA here is from genome assembly GCF_002162155.2 of Triticum dicoccoides. Lineage (NCBI taxonomy): Eukaryota > Viridiplantae > Streptophyta > Magnoliopsida > Poales > Poaceae > Triticum > Triticum dicoccoides. The sequence continues at coordinate 560,742,194 of NC_041388.1, read as the reverse complement.
GATTCTTAAAACAGCCACGGGCACGACACTAGGTACACTCGACAGAGACTGAATTAACATAAAAAAGGAAGCAACAGAGGACGGCTAGCAACTTCCCCACTTTGATACAGGACAACGACTACATGGACTAGGACTAGAGCTACCATTTCTACCAGCAGCAGCCTGAAAGAGAGGGAGGGACTGCCCAGGAGCTAACTAACAGCGAACATCCATCATCGATCAGTGACAGTGGCAATAAGCGGCAACGGCGACGTTCCAGAGACCCCCTCCCCCCTGCTGCTGCTGCTTGGCGAGCCGCTTCACTCGTCGCCCTGCAGTGCACACAGAAAGTTTCAGACATTCGCGTCAGTGTTCGAAGTACCAGAAGTTCAGAACAGATAGACAAGTTCAGCAACGAACGGAAGGACAGGAAACAAACACGAAGCAGTACCAGAATGTTTGTTTGTTCATCTCGCGTGCTACGATTCTGACGGAGGTGTTTGGTGACGATGTGAAACCTGCGGGTTGTTGTAGGCCTCGATTTTCTTCAGATCACAAGAACATCTCGAGAAATCAAGACAATGTATAATCTTGTCCGTCAACTGATTAAGACTCAGATAATAATGGACAAACCAAACCAATCATGGGAGAGGAGATGGCGCATAATCATTCAGACTGCACCTTAGAATTCAGGGTTCCACCACACAAATTCAGAAACACTTCCAGCCAAAAACCTAATTTTGCCTTGCATCTTGTGTTCGGGTTGTAAATATTGAATCTTAGGAAGGACAGCAAGGTTTAGAACGCTGCCATACTATCTGTGCAAAGATGCACAATCTTATGTATGTTCCATTTGGTCTGTTACTCTTTTTTTTCGCTTGGCCCTACTACAGGTGCAAATTTTGGTGTTCTAGAGAGTGCATTATTTATTTACAAAAAGTCCAATAGTTCCCTAGTAAGTTAATAACAAAGCCAATGATTTAAGAATTCCTCTATAAGAATTTTTTATTTGTTTCTTAATTTTCAAAAAAAATCGCATTTCCAAAATTATTTATTTATGCACTGAAAATGCCACCGCATGTGCAAAAAAATTATCATGATGTCTCATGGAGTATCACATTTAAAATGGGGATCTGTCAACCATCTCTAATGTTCAATGCTTCATCAACTATGTCATATAAATATAATACCTAGAAAATAAAGTGATTTAGTCATGACACTCCCATTGCCAAAACAGGCCCTCAATTTTGAAGGACACTATAGGCAAAGCAAGTCATGAAAATTCTCGACGATGCCAAACAAAACCAAATCTCAACCAATTGGCAAACTGACTTAGGTCAAATGGCGACATGACATGGGTGGTCGCAATTTTCTGGATTTATTCCAGGATTTCTGGCACTACACTTTCAGCGGTATGGCATGTCTTGTCAACTACGAGGCATCTATGACGAATTCATCAGTCTCAAGATTTGTCGGCTCAGTCTCTCGTAGGTAATCGTAGGGGTATGGTGTGCGTAAGTGCCTTCATAAAGATGAGTGTGTGTGCGTGTATTTGAGGGTATGTGTCTGTACTGTGTTTTTTTTAAAAAATCTCAACCTTGCAAGGCTTTCAGTACCATCGCCTTAGCCTTTAAATGGCGTACATGTCTCTCTTCAATTGCAATGCGCTTACATGCACTCATTCACAAAGATACCAACCAAAGCACATCATTCCACCCCGGCCACCTCCATATGTCAATATAAAGGTGTTGGGAGTTTGAGATTTACACTAGTTTATAGACAGTCATATTTGATATGTTGCTAGTGTGGCCAGCTACCTAATCGTATCAAATGGTCTCAAAGTTTAGGATCTGATTTGGCCGCATGTTCACCTGGTTTTTTAGGATCTCTTAACGAGTGTCTTATTTGTGGTGGTCCGAAGTTTGTATCTATTTTTTGTTTTGTTGGTGATAAGACTATCATCTCGTTGAGTTCATTCGAGATGGGCGGAAGTGATTGGAGTTGGAACTCGGAGAGAACTAGGCATGGAAGGCATACAGGAAGATGTATGAGCAATTTTGTTATATCTCTCAAGCTTACTTGAGCAACTCAGTAGTTGTTAACCAATAGCAGTAACAACAAAATGGAGAATTTGAAGATGTGTCCAGGGTCGTCGCTCGGCCCCTGAAGTCGTCATTTGCAGAAGAGAAATGTCCAACAGCTCTCAGGTGCCCCTACACCCTTATGAACAGTAAATCCATATAAAATTGAGAAAAAAACAAAAAAATCTGAAACTTTCAGGGATCAAATATTATCAGACGTTTGATGTTCCTGCAAAGTTTCAGCAACAAATAACCTTCGTGGAGCCCTCACCAAAAAAAATCACTGCTCAAAAATGTACATAAACTTTGAACAATGATTTTGTTTTTTTTATTTGAGTGCTTTTCGAATATTATTTTTAGCTAAAACTTTACAAGATCATCAAAAGTTTCATGATGTTCGATGTCCCAAAGTTTCAGATTGTTTTGATTTTCTTAATATGTTTTGAATCTATATCTATACCTACTAATAAAGGGGTTATTGCTTCTTACCACCGTAATTTGGTCCGTTTTTTGTCCGTCATCGTCCATCCACTTCATCTATATTTTTTCTATACCCGAGGTGGTACTAATCTCTGCTATCTAAAAACACGTAGCTTTCCTTTGCTTAGTACCTCTCCCTGCCTGCTTGCGCCGCCCTGCCCCACATCCCCCGCCTCCGAACTATTGTGATGGGATCTCTCAACTGCTGGATCGATAAATCCGGTGACCCGATGCCGCTGGCCACCGCCTTCTCGATCGGTAGGGCCACCGTCGTGTACCTGGCGAAGAGGCCGTCGGGAGCTGTGCCTCGGGCACGCTGGTCAAGGATGGGATCAGCCTTCATCGGAGAGCGGTGGTCAACAACGAAGATGCAGTAAGTCAAGACGTTGTTGCTTGCTGCATCGTTGTCTTTGGCTTGCTGGCAATAAGACTAGATGAAGCCGATATTGGTGACCAGCCATGAGCATCACGGCGGTGCTGCTCCTGCCTGGAATCACTGGTGGCAACCATGACACCATGTGCAGACAGCCTGATGGTGTGGTGTGGAGCTGGTTGTTTGGACATCTTCATGTATTTCACGTCAGGCGCACGTCAGTACAGCTGGTGGACGCTTGGGTCCATTGTCAACAGTGAATCCCATAACAAATCTTGAAACCTGACGAACCCATATCCAGGTAGAAATATAGGTGTTCTGACTCTTTGTGCGTTTACTGAACCTGGACTTTCCTTCCTTTTTCAGTTTTCATTGAATTGGCCGTAGTTGTATAGTGACCCAAAAGTAAGTTATCCCCCACAAAACATTTCAGAAATGAATTAGATATTGGTATATTATGCAGAAACATCTCTAAATTTTCTATATGTCGCTGTTAAGAAAGAAGATATTTTCTATATGTTCAACAAGTCGTTACCTCCGGGCATAATTCACCAGTCCAGAGCCTATAGAGAAAATCCCTGAATATATTTTAAGACCCCACTGTGGCTCGTAATCAGCTGCATTTTAATGGATTTGCAGGCAGCTGCTGTCTCGGCTACTGCTGTGTATGGTATGTCTCCGTGTTGCTTGCTACTTGGTCACACCTGGCATTTTTACTATTGTGCTCTCTCCATGCATTGATTTCATAGTTACTAGACCAATATTCTTCTCTCTTTTTTGCGAGAAAAACTTTCATTCTATTCATCTTCAATCATGATAGTACAACGAACAGTAGAAATAATAAAAATTACATCCAGATCCGTAGACCACCTAGCGACGATTACAAGCACTGAAGCGAGCCGAAGGCGCGCCGCTGTCATCGCCCATCCCTCGCCGGAGCCGGGCAAACCTTGTTGTAGTAGACAATCGGGAAGTCATCGTGCTAAGGTCCCATAGAACCAACGCACCAGAACAGCAACCGTCGCGGATGAAGAGTATAGATCAAAAAGATCCAACCTGAAGACACACGAACAAAGACGAACGGTGAACAGATCCGAGCAAATCCATCAAAGACAGATCCGCCGAAAACACACCTCCACACGTCCACCGATGATGCTACACGCATCACCGGAACGGGGACTAGACGGGAGACCTTTATTCCATCTTCAGGAAGTCGCGCCGTCTCGCCTTTCTGAGCAGGGTACAAACCCTAACAAAGCTCGAAAAAAGATATGAAAACGGAGCCCTCCCACCGGCAAGGGCCGAGATCCACTGCGCCTCCATGACCCTAAGGCCACCGGAGATGGGACAGACCGGCGCCGGTGGGAGGCAAAGAATTATCTGAAAATTAGTTATTATACTAACGGCAATTGCCGGTGGGTGACCATACACACATTTTTAAGTTCTTAATCTGTGGTCGCTGATAACATGGTTGGTCGGCTCAGTTTCAAGATGATGAAATCCGGGATGGGAAAGAGGTAAACTGCATTCTACTATAAGCGCTTGTGGTGGCATAGATAAAATTCCCAATACAATTTTAAAGCAATTTACAGCATTGAACATAGAATTCAATTGAATGTGCAACCTGCCATCTCTAAAGAGTAAATCCTATCAACTATTAAAATGAAAACCCTATAGCAATCCGTCATTTGTAGGATATCCTATATAGCTTGCAATATTACAAAAAAAATGTGTTTGAAGGTACTAAACTCGGATCTTGCTTCTTGAAAATGTCCTGTAGGAATTGATATCATAAGCTCTAATTTCTCCATAACAGGAGTATGCATGTATCTTATTTTCTCCTACCATTTTAATCACCTGTGTCAACTGAAAATTGATTGTTTCATATCAGTTGGTTGAAGCGAAGTTTGTTTCTTCGTGTTTTCCACCTCCAAGTGGTTTTAAATAGCGGATAGCGGACTTGTAGCGGATTGGGGTCCGCGTAGCGGAATGCGAATAGCGGGCGATATTTGTGGGTCTGCCGAGCGGATTTGTAAAAACACTATATTGTTGTGCATATTTCTATATCATTAAGAAAAAGTAATGCCATTTAATTTGAGCAGTAGCGGACGCTATTGCAGATGCAATAGCGGATGCTATCTTCTCTATTTGAAATTATTAACTCATTATTGTCTTATATATATATATATATATATATATATATATATATATATATATATAATATCATAGTTACATCATCTTAGTCAATGAAGAGAAAACCCAGTCATAAGTCCATATAACTCATAAATATCATCGTTACATAAGTACACATAACTCATAGATATCATAGTTACATAAACCCACACATCATCTTAATTAATGAAAACAAAACCCACATATAAGTCCACATAACCTATAATATTTATGTCCCCGTAGCAACGCACGAGCATTTTACCTATATTATTCATAGATAGACTGGATCATAACCCACAATTCATCGGTCTCAACAAACACACCGCGAAAAGAAAATTACATCGAATAGATCTCCACGAGAGAGGGGGAGAACATTGTATTGAGATCCAAGAAGAGATAAGAAGCCATCTAGCTACTAACTATGGACCCGTAGGTCTGAGTAAACTACTCACATTTCATCGGAGGGGCTTGGATGATGATGTAGAAGCCCTCCGTGATCGATTCCCCTTCCGGCGGAGCTCCGGAACAGGCCCCAAGATGGGATCTCATGGATACAGAAAGTTGCGGCGGTGGAATTAGGTTTTTGGCTCCGTCCCCGATCGTTTGGGGGTATGTAGGTATATATAGGACGAAGGAGTACGTCGGTGGAGTTTTGAGGGGCCCACGAGGCAGGGGGTGCGCCCTCCACCCTCGTGACCGCCTCGTGGCTTTCTTGACGGAGGGTCCAAGTCTCCTGGGTCTTATCTCCGAAACACTGAAATAGGCAAAAAAATAGCAATTCTAGGCTGGGCATCCGGTTAATAGGTTAGTCCCAAAAATAATATAAAAGTGGAAAATAAAGCTCAATATGGTCCAAATCAGTAGATAATATAGCATGGAGCAATCAAAAATTATAGATACGTTGGAGACGTATCAAGCATCCCAAGCTTAATTCATGCTCGTCCTCGAGTAGGTAAATGATAAAAAGAGAATTTTTGATGCGGCATGCTACTTGGCATAATTTTAATGTAATTCTTCTTAATTGTGGTATGAATATTCAGATCCGAAAGATTCAAGACAAAAGTTCATAATGACATAAAAATGATAATACTTCAAGCATACTAACTAAGCAATTATGTCTTCTCAAAATAACATGGCCAAAGAAAATTCATCCCTACAAAATCATATAGTTTAGTCATGTTTAATTTTCATCACACAAGAATGCTCTCATCATGCACAACCCCGATGACAAGCCAAGCAATTGTTTCATACTTTAGTAATCTCAAACATATAAACTTTCACGCAATATATGAGTGCGAGCCATGGACATAGCACTATGGGTGGAATAGAATATAATGAAGGGGGTTATGTGGAGAAGACAAAAAAGGGAGAAATTCTCACATCAACGAGGCTAATCAATGGGCTATGGAGATGCCCACCGATTGATGTTAATGCAAGGAGTAGGGATTGCCATGCAATGCACTAGAGCTATAAATGTATGAAATCTCAACAAAAGAAACTAGTGGGTGTGCATCCAACTTGCTTGCTCACGAAGACCTAGGGCACTTGAGGAGGCCCATTGTTGGAATATACAAGCCAAGTTCTATAATGAAAAATCCCCAGTAGTATATGAAAGTGATAACATGAGAGACTCTCTATTATGAAGATTATGGTGCTATTTTGAAGCACAAGTGTGGTAAAAGGATAGTAACATTGTCCCTTCTCTCTTTTTCTCTCATTTTTTTAGGCCTTCTCTTTTTTATGGCTTTTCTATTTTTTGGGGGGCCTTCAGTTTTTTTATGGCCTTTCTCTTTTTTTTATTCCTCACTTGGGACAATGCTCTAGAAAATGATGATCATCACACTTCTATTTATTTACAACTCAATGATTACAACTCGATACTAGAACAAAGATGACTCTATATGAATGCCTCCGGCAGTGTACCGGGATATGCAATGAACCAAGAGTGACATGTATGAAAGAATTATGAATGGTGGCTTTGCGACAAATACTGCTAAATGATCATGCTAGGCAATATGACAATGATGAATGTGTCATGATGAACGGAATGATGGAAAGTTACATGGCAATATATCTCGGAATGGCTATGGAAATGCCATAATAGATAGGTATGGTGGTTGTTTTGAGGAAGATATAAGGAGGTTTATGTGTGAAAGAGTGTATCATATCACGGGGTTTGGATGCACCGGCGAAGTTTGCGCCAACTCTCAATGAGAAAGGGCAATGCACGGTACCGAAGAGGCTAGCAAGGATGGAAGGGTGAGAGTGCGTATAATCCATGGACTCAACATTAGTCATAAAGAACTCACATACTTATTTCAAAAATCTACAAGTCATCAAAAACCTCGGTACTACGCGCATGCTCCTAGGGGGATAGATTGGTAGGAAAAGACCATCGCTCGTCCCCGACCGTCACTCATAAGGAAGACAATCAAATAACACCTCATGTTTCAAATTTGTTGCATAATGTTTACCATACGTGCATGCTACGGTACTTGCAAACTTCAACACAAGTATTTCTCAATTTCACAACTACTCAACTAGAATGACTTTGATATTATTACCTCCATATCTCAAAACAATCATCAAGCATCAAACTTTTCTTAGTATTCAACACACTCATAAGAAAGTTTTATTATTAATCTTGCATACCAAGCATATTAGGATTTTAAGCAAATTACCATGCTATTAAGACTCTCAAAATAATCTAAGTGAAGCATGAGAGATCAATAGTTTCTATAGAACAAATCCATCACCGTGCTCTAAAAGATATAAGTGAAGCGCTAGAGCAAAATTATAAAGCTCAAAAGATATAAGTGAAGCACATAGAGTATTCTATCAAATTCCAAATCATGTATGGCTCTCTCAAAAGGTGTGTACAGCAAGGATGATTGTGGTACACTAACAAGCAAAGACTCAAATAATACAAGACGCTCCAAGCAAAACACATATCATGTGGTGAATAAAAATATAGCTCCAAGTAAAGTTACCGATAGAAGTAGACGAAAGAGGGGATGACTTCCGGGGCATCCCCAAGCTTTGGCTTTTAGGTGTCCTTAGATTATCTTGGGGGTGCCATGGGCATCCCCAAGCTTAGGCTCTTGCCACTCCTTGTTCCATAATCCATCAAATCTTTACCCAAAACTTGAAAACTTCACAACACAAAACTTAAAGTAGAAAATCTCATGAGCTCCGTTAGCGAAAGAAAACAAAAGGCCACTTCAAGGTACTGTAATGAACTCATTCTTTATTTATATTGGTGTTAAACCTACTGTATTCCAACTTATATATGGTTTATAAACTATTTTACTAGCCATAGATTCATCAAAATAAGCAAACAACACACGAAAAACAGAATCTGTCAAAAACAGAACAGTCTGTAGTAATCTGTAGCTAGCACAAGATCTGGACCCCCAAAAATTCTAAAATGAATTGATGGACGTGAGGAATTTATCTGTTAAACATCTTCAAAAATAATTAACTAAATATCACTTTCCAAATAAAAATGACAGCAGTTCTCGTGTGTGCTAAAGTTTCTGTTTTTTACAGCAAGTTCAACAAGACTTTCCCCAAGTCTTCCCAACGGTTGTACTTGGCGCAAACACTAATTAAACACAAAAAACACAACCAAAAAAGAGGCTAGATAATTTATTTATTACTAAACAGGAGCAAAAAGCAAGGAATAACAATAAAATTGGGTTGCCTCCCAACAAGCGCTATCGTTTAACGCCCCTAGCTAGGCATAACAAGCAAGAATAGATCTAGGTATTGCCATCTTTGGTAGGTAATCCATAAGTGGCTCTCATGATAGATTCATATGGAAATTTTATTTTATTTCTAGAGAAGTGTTCCATGCCCTTTTTTAATGGAAATTGAAATCAAATATTCCCTTCCTTCATATCAATAATTGCACCAACCGTTCTAAGGAAAGGTCTACCGAGAATAATACGGCAAGAAGGATTACAATCTATATCAAGAGCGGTAAAATCTACGGGCACATAATTCCTATTTGCAACAATAATAACATCATTAATTCTTCCCATAGGTTTATTAATATTGGAATCCGCAAGATGCAAGTTTAGAGAGCAATCATCAAAATCACGGAAATCTAGCAAATCACACAAAGTTTTGGGAATAGTAGAGACACTAGCACCCAAATCACACAAAGCATAAAACTCATAATCTTTAATTTTAATTTTAATAGTAGGTTCCCACTCATCATAAAGTTTTCTAGGGATAGAAATTTTCAACTCAAGTTTTTCTTCATAAGTTTGCATCAAGGCATCAACGATATGTTCGGTAAAGGCTTTATTTTGACTATAAGCATGAGGAGAATTTAGCATGGATTGCAACAAGGAAATACAATAAAATAAAGAGCAATTTTCATAATTAAATTCCTTGAAATCCAATATAGTGGGTTTAGCAACATCTAAGGTTTTATTTCTTTTAATCCCACTTTTATCAATTTCATCATCAAGATCTAAATACTCCGAATTCTTAGAACGCCTTATAGGTAAGGGTGGATCATATTCAGTTTTATCAAGATTTATATTGCAAAACAAAGATTTAATAGGAGACACATCAATAACTTTTAGATCTTCATCTTGATTTTCATAGGAATTGGAAGAACACGCTTTAATAAAGGCATCTTTCATAGCACGCGTCCTAGCGGTTCTTTCCTTACACTCATCAATGGAAATTCTCATGGCTTTGAGAGACTCATTGATATCATGCTTAGGAGCAATAGATCTAAGCTTTAAAGAATCAACCACAAGATAAATTCTATCAACGTTCCTAGACAAATCATCAACTTTAAGCAATTTCTCTTCAAGCAAAGTATTAAAATTCTTTTGTGAATTCATAAGCTGTTTAAAACTACTCTCAAATTCAGAGGGCATCTTATTAAAATTTCCATAAGAGTTGTTGTAGGAATTTCCATAATTATTATAAGGATTACTAGGATAAGGCCTAGGATTAAAATTTCCTCTATACGCGTTGTTACCAAAATTATTCCTACCAACAAAATTCACATCCATAGATTCATTATTATTCTCAATCAAAGTAGACAAAGGAATATCATTAGGATCAGAAGAAACACTCTTAGTAGCAAATAATTTCATAAGTTCATCCATCTTTCCACTCAAAACATTAATTTCTTCTATCGCATGCACTTTTTTATTAGTGGATCTTTCAGTGTGCCATTGAGAATAATTAACCATAATATTATCTAGGAGTTTAGTAGCATCTCCTAAAGTGATTTCCATAAAAGTGCCTCCCGTGGCCGAATCTAAAAGATTTCTAGAAGCAAAATTCAATCCGGCATAAAAATTTTGTATAATCATCCACAAATTCAAACCATGAGTAGGGCAATTACGTATCATTAATTTCATTCTCTCCCAAGCTTGTGCAACATGTTCATGATCAAGTTGCTTAAAATTCATAATATCGTTTCTAAGAGAGATGATCTTAGCGGGAGGAAAATACTTAGAGATAAAAGCATCTTTGCACTTGTTCCATGAATCAATACTATTTTTAGGCAAAGATGAAAACCAAGCTTTAGCACGATCTCTAAGCGAAAAAGGAAATAGCTTCAATTTAACAATATCATTATCGACATATTTCTTCTTTTGCATGTCACACAAATCAACGAAGCTATTCAGATGGGTAGCGGCATTTCACTAGGAAGGCGGAAAACGGATCTTTCATGACAAGATTCAGCAAAGCAGCATTAATTTCACAAGATTCAGCATCGGTAAGAGGAGCAATCAGAGTGCTAAGGAAATCATTATTGTTGGTATTGGTGAAGTCACACAATTTAGTATTATCTTGAGCCATCGCGACAAACAAGCAATCCAACACACGAGCAAACAAAAGGCAAACGGGCAAAAAGAGGCAAAGAGAGAAAGAGAGGGAGGATAGAGAGAGAGGGCGAATAAAACGGCAAGGGTGAAGTGGGGGAGAGGAAAATGAGAGGCAAATGGAAAATAATGTAATGTGGGAGATAGGGATTGTGATGGGTACTTGGTATGTTGACTTTTGCGCAGACTCCCCGGCAACGGCGCCAGAAATTCTTCTTGCTACCTCTTGAGCACTGCGTTGGATTTACCCGAAGAGGAGAGGATGATGCAGCAAAGTAGCGTAAGTATTTCCCTCAGTTTTTCAGAACCAAGGTATCAATCCAGTATGAGGCTACGCGCGGGTCCCTTTTACCTACAAAAAAACAATAGCTCAACGCAACCAACACGCTTAGGGGTTGTCAATCCCTTCACGGTCACTTACGAAAGTGAGATCTGATAGAGATGATAAATAATCTTTTTGGTATTTTTGGTATAGAGATGCAAAGTGAAAAGTCAAAGGCAAAGTAAAAGCAAAGCAATAATAAAGTGATGGAGATTTATATGATGAGAAAGAGACCCGGGGGGCATAGGTTTCACTAGTGGCTTCTCTCAAGAGCATAAGTATTCTACGTTGGGTGAACAAATTACTGTTGAGCAATTGACAGAATTGAGCATAGTTATGAGAATATCTAGGTATGATCATGTATATAGGCATCACGTCCGAGACAAGTAGACCGACTCCTGCCTGCATCTACTACTATTACTCCACTCATCGACCGCTATCCAGCATGCATCTAGAGTATTAAGTTAAAAACAGAGTAACGCCTTAAGCAAGATGACATGATGTAGAGGGATAGTTTCATGCAATATGATAAAAAAACCATCTTGTTATCCTCGATGGCAACAATACAATACGTGCATTGCTGCCCCTTCTGTCACCGGGAAAGGACACCACAAGATCGAACCCAAAGCTAAGCACTTCTCCCATGGCAAGAAAAACCAATCTAGTAGGTCAAACCAAACTGATAATTCGAAGAGACTTGCAAAGATAACCAATCATACATAAAAGAATTCAGAGAAGATTCAAATATTATTCATAGATAGACTGCATCATAAACCCACAATTCATCGGTCTCAACAAACACACTGCAAAAAGAAGATTACATCGAATAGATCTCCACGAAAGAGGGGGAGAAGATTGTATTGAGATCCAAAAAGAGAGAAGAAGCCATCTAGCTTCTAACTATGGACCCGTAGGTCTGAAATAAACTACTCACACTTCATCGGAGGGGCTTGGATGATGATGTAGAAGCCCTCCGTGATCGATGCCCCCTCCGGCGGAGCTCCAGAACAGGCCCCAAGATGGGATCTCGTGGATACAGAAAGTTGCGGTGGGGGAATTAGGTTTTTGGCTTCGTATCTGATCATTTGGGGGTATGTGGGTATATATAGGAGGAAGAAGTACGTCGGTGGAGCAACAGGGGGCCCACGAGGGTGGAGGGCGCGCCTGGGGGGCAGGCGCGCCCCCCTACCTCATGGCCTCCTGTTAATTGGCTTGACGTAGGGTCCAAGTCTCTTGAGTTGTATTCGGTGAGAAAATCACGTTCCCGAAGGTTTCATTCCGTTTGGACTCCGTTTGATATTCCTTTTCTTCGAAACCCTAAAACAGGCAAAAAACAGCAATTTTGGGCTGGGCCTCTGGTTAATAGGTTAGTCCCAAAAATAATATAAAAGTGGATGATAAAGCCTAATAATTGCCAAAACAGTAGATAATATAGCATGGAGCAATCAAAAATTATAGATACGTTGGAGACGTATCATAGGGGTCGGAGACTACTGACACGGTACAGCCTCTCATGATGGAGGGCGCGGTTTCTGTCGTAGCCGATCCTACTCTCCCACAGGGTGTTGGGGAAAAGCCCAAACGATCCTGGAAGCGGAAAATTTATCCTACCTCGGCGATACGTAGAAGTGCTCGAGTTAATCTTAAGAAAAAAATTCATGATGACTTATGAAGGGACTCTTTTGGAATAGCAGAGGTCTAGCTGACTTGGCTAAACAAAGGTTCTTAGCGGAGACAACGATAGAAAAACATCTGGACTTTATTGCACTGTTGGAAACAGGACGCGATAATTTTACTTAACAATTTCTTCAAAATCTATCCAATGGTATCTATTTTGACTGGCACATCTTACCTCCTAGAGGAAGATCCGGTGGGATTTTGCTAGGAGTGCGGTGTGAGACGCTTGAGGTACTTAATGTGGTCCAGGAGGACTTTTCGGTTAAGTTTAGGGTGAGATCAAAACTAGACGGGTTTCGGTGGTCTCTTGTTGCTCTTTACGAGGCAGCACAACCTGAATTCAAACCAGACTTTTTAGTTGATTTAGTGCGGATTTGTGGAAATGAAAATCTGCAAATCCTTGTGGGGAGATTTTAATATTATCAGGAGGAGAGATGAAAAGAATAATGACAATTTTGATGGTCGTTGGTCTATGATGTTTAACATGATTATCGAGAGTCTTAATTTGAGAGAAATTGAACTCACTGGTAGACAGTTTACATGGGCCAACTCGTTACCCATTCCGACTTATGAAAAGTTGGATAGGGTGCTTGCGAGTGTGGAGTGGGAACAAAAATATCATTTGGTGTCGATTCATGCGATGCAGAGAGCGATCTCAGATCATACACCATTGTTTTTAGACTCGGGTGAGGCTACCCATGTGGCAAACAAAAATGTTTTCTCCTTCGAACAAAGCTGGTTTGAGAGAGAAGGATTTTTGGAACTCATTGCACGTGACTGGGCTAAGCCGGTTAGTGGAAGGACGCATGTTGAGAGATGGCAAAACAAGATTAGACATCTCTGACAGTTCTTGAGAGGTTGAGCCAGAAATGAGAGTGGGATTTACAAACACGAAAGAGAGTGTCTTACCAAATTAATTGAGGCAGTTGACTTAAAGGCTGAAGCCACTATTCTTTCGGTTAATGAGCAAACATCCAAGTCTGAAGCTGAGCAAGGCCTACGAGCTCTGTTGAGAGAAGAGGAGCTCAAGTGGGCATTGCGTGCTAAAACACTTAAGGTTGTCCAAGGGGACGATAATACACAATTCTTCCATATGGTTGCAAATGGCAAACATAGAAAGAAGAAGATTATCCAGCTTGAACAGGACGAGGGGACACTTGTGGGGCACGAAAATCTGAAAGCATATATCTCTAATTATTATAAGCAACTTTTTGGACCCCCTCTAATACAAGCAAGGTGACACTGGATGAATCCACGCTTGAGGACATACCTCAATTACAGGCAGCGGAGAATGACTTCCTCTCTGCCCTGTTTACTGAAAAAGAGGTTATTCAGGAAATTACACAAATGAAACCGAATAAAGCACCGGGACCAGATGGGTTCCTGCTGAATTCTATAAGAAATGTTGGCATATTATTAAAGATGACCTTATGCCTATGTTTCATGATTTCTTCAACGGTCACTTGGAGTTGTTCCATCTCAACTTTGGTACGATAACGCTTCTACCAAAGAAAGAGGAGGCAATTCGGATAGAACAAAGGCCCATTTGTCTGCTAAATGTGAGTTTCAAAATTTTTACAAAGGTTGGAACCAATAGATTGACACAAATTGCTCAACATGTGGTCCAACCAAATCAAACAGCGTTTATGTCAGGGCGACACATACTAGAAGGGGTGGTCGTCTTGCATGAAACAATTCACGAGATCCACTCGAAGAAACTAGATGGGGTTATCTTCAAAGTGGATTTTGAAAAGGCATATGATAAAGTCAAGTGGCCTTTTCTTCAGCGGGCAATGCGCATGAAGGGCTTTAGTGAAACCTGGAGGCACCAGGTAGATACCCAAGTCCAGAAAGGTAGTGTAGGAGTCAAGGTGAATGATGACATAGGTCATTATTTCCAGACTCATAAGGGGCTGAGACAAGGGGATTCCATGTCTCCTCTTCTATTTAATATTGTGGCTGACATGCTAGCCGTCCTTATTGGCAGGGCCAAACAGCATGGCCATGTAGAAGGCTTAGTTCCTCATCTAGTCGATGGATGGGTATCCATTCTACAATATGCGGACGACAATATTCTATTCATGGAACATGATATGGCTAAGGCACGTAATATGAAACTCATCTTATGTCTCTTCGAACAACTGTCAGGATTAAAAATTAATTTTCATAAGAGCGAGTCATTCTGCTTTGGGAAGGCCAAAGACGAGGAACACACTTATAGACAATTGTTCGGATGTGAATTAGGTGGTTTACCATTCAATTACTTGGGCATACCGATTCATCACCGTAAACTATCCAATAAAGAATGGAAGTGTATTGAAGAACGGATTTAAAAGAAACTAAGTTGCTGGAAAGGCAAGCTTATGTCATATGGAGGTCGGCTAGTCCTGATTAATTCAGTACTGACTAGTATGCCGATGTTTCTTCTTTCGTTCTTCGAAATTCCGAAAGGAGTCCGGAAGCGTCTTGATTTCTTTAGATCTCGTTTCTTTTGGCAGTCCGATGAGGCCAAGAGGAAATACCATCTTGCGCGATGGGATATTCTTTGCCGACCTAAAGACCAAAGGGGTCTCGGTATTGAGAATTTAGAGATTAAGAATAAATGCCTTGTGAGCAAATGGCCTTACAGGCTAGAGACAGAGCCGGAGGGTATGTGGTCACAAATCTTGCGAAATAAGTATCTACAATCCAAAACATTAGCCCAGGTTACCATGAGACCAACTGATTCGCCATTCTGGAAAGGACTTATGCGAACGAATGACTTGTTCTTTTGTAGGGTCAAATTCTTGGTTGGCAATGGGATGTCCACAAGATTTTGGTAGGACACTTGGTTAGGATACACGCCTCTGGCCGTCCAATACCCCACCCTTTATAATCTTGCGCAACGTAAGGAAGATTACGTAGGCACAGTTCTTCAAACTATTCCCCTGAATATCCAGTTTCGACGTGCGTTAGTTGGTGAGCGATGGAATGCCTGGATGCACTTGGTTCGGAGATTGATAGAAGTTCAACTCTCTGACCAGCCGGATTCGATACAATGGAAGTTAGATAAGAACGGGATCTTTACGGTGAAATCTTTCTACTTGGATTTGATTAATTCTGGCCCAATCTCAAGATCACTACACATCTGGAGGGTTAAGGTTCCTTTGCGGATTAAAATATTTATGTGGTTTGTCCACAAGCAAGTGATACTCACAAAGGATAACTTAATTAAAAGGCGATGGGTAGGGAGTTCACGGTGCTGTTTTTGTGATCATGATGAAACAATACAACACTTATTTCTTGAATGCCTACTTGCCAAATTACTTTGGAGAACGATTCATATAGCTTTCAACATTACTCCTCCAGTCGGTATTGCGTCGTTGTTTGGGACGTGGTTAGTTGGGGTTGAACAGATTACTTCCGCTTGTATTCGGATTGGAATATGTGCGCTATTATGGGCTATATGGAACTGCAGGAATGATATGATCTTTACAAGACAACACTCTTTAACTTTCTTGCAAGTTATCTTCAGAGCTACAGCTTGGATACATGTGTGGTCCTTACTCACTCCTATGGACTCCAGAGAGCCTTTGGTTACTGGGTACAACCAATGGGAGATGGTAGCTCGGGCTATATTCAACCGGTTCGGATGGCGCTCGCATAACAGGATAGGAGTCTAGGGAGCTTAATTATCCTACATATTACCGTATCGGCTGGTGTCAGCATGTAATTTTCTTATTTGCTTTGCTCCGTTTGCGAGCTATTTGGACCTTTTTTGTCGCTACTTTGTGGATTCTTAATAAAATGGTTGCATGCATCTTCATGATGCAGAGGCCGGGGGCTTGCCTCCATTTCCAAAAAAATCATCAATAGTGACGCCACTTGGTGGTGCATTCCACACTTGCTTCAAGCATCTGGCCCAACGACCGCTAGCTTTGTTGATGGTCTCCCAACGGCCTTGAAGGCCCTTCAAGCTCCGGCTTGATGGGAATGGCATCATTTAATGAAATTTGTCCTTGATCCTTTTTCAATAGTTGCCATAGGTTTGATCCTTTGCCAGCAATGAAGTCGAGAGAGATGTTTTCCCATGCTTTAACATTCTCCGTCTCCGCGTAGTTACCGTTCCTCCCCACCCTAGCATCATAGACGGCCTCCTCGATCTCTTGCACTTCATCATCATCTTCATTCTCATCATTCACCTCCGCGTCGACCTCGACGTATGATGCATCGAAATCGCCAAGGGGGGCACTCAAATTCACCGTGCTCTCGGCTAACATCTCTGTATATGTGTAGGACACATTTTGGCTACAAAAATCAATGGCCAAAGCTCAAGCAAGTATTCCAAACGGCCGAAGCATAGATGAACGGAGCAAAGCAAGCAAAAGAAAAAAATTACCTCCCGGCCATTTCATCGAACATGTTTGAGGCGTGGCTGGCCGCTTCGCCGTCAATGTGGATGACGGGGTCGGCCGAAGGCGGAGGAGGAGCCCGACCCCTTGCCGTGATCGCCTTTGTTAAGATTGTTTTTTTTCATGGGATCATTAAGACTTGAAGCAAACATCCGGGTTGCCCCACAAACATTCAGAAACTTCTCATCATCGGACAAGGCACCATCCCAGCAAGGGTGTTAAGCACTGAAAAATTTGGAAGTTCAGCAACGAAGGGAACGGTCGGGGTGGGTGTATATGGTCAGACCTCGCTGCCGGCGTCGTCATCGTTCACCAGAGTTAATTCCGGCATGAGTGCAGGTGCAGTCTGACTCCCTAATGTTCAACGCTTCATTTACTAAAATATGACAACTAGAAAATAAAGCGATATAAACATGGGACTTCCATATGCCAAAACTAACCTTCCAATTTGATGAAGCACACGATAGGGAAATAAAAACTCTGAACAATGCCAAGCAAAACCAAATCGTAATTAATTGGTGACAATGCAGGGCTTTAAATACACATCGCCCTGAGCCTTTAAATGGTGGCCATGTACCTCTTCACTTGCAACGCGAGTGTGTTCATGCATTCACTAACACAACAACCAAAGCATTATCCCACTCCTGCCACCACCATATGCCAATACAAAGGTCTTGGAATTTTGTGAATTACACTAGTTCATAGCCAGTTTGATTTGATGCGTTGCTAGAGTGGGTGGTTGCCTAACCGTATCGATTGTTCTCATAGTTTAGGATCCGATTCGATCGCATGTTCATTTGGGCTTTTAGGATTTGTTCACATTGTGGTGGCTCTATGCCGTTTTCTAATTATTATTTTTAGTTTTGTACTTTTGTTTGTTGTTGATAAGACTATCATCTTAGCGAGTTCATTCCGAGATGCCAGACTACCTCAAAATGTTCGCAAGTGGTTGGAGTTGAAACTCGGGCAATACTAGGCATTGGAGGCATACAGGGGGATCTATGAGCAGTTAAGGGAAATGCAACTTTGGTAGAGATCATTGGATCGTTATGCCATGTGCACCAAGGAACAGTTCCGAAGTCGATACAGTCCCCACGAAGAACAGAACCAAGTTGGAATGGGAACTCGGTATGATTCATTACAACGGGCAAAGCCCCTCAATCATCTATCGAGGCAGGATATTCTGCATCCGATCCAAGTACAAGCCGTCCACAGTGTCAGACCTTCTTTTCTTTTCTTTTAGTGAAAAAAAGTTGGACTGCAGTGGCCTTGGGCCGTAAGTGTGTGTGCGCTTGTAGCCCATCTAGGTGAGGCAGATGTCCCAGCCTAGTTCAGGAGAGAACGGCATGAATGAGGAAGTGGCATTCTGAATATCACCTCTCTGTCTCTCTCTCTCTCTCTCTCTCTCTCTGTGTGTGTGTGTGTGTCTCTCTCTCTCTCTCTCTCTCTCTCTCTGTGTGTGTGTGTGTGTGTTTCTCACCTTCTTCCTCAAACTCACCCCCTCACGTGCGATATGCACAGATGCTTTAGAAAAACTTTCGTTAAAGAAACTTGCAGACAACTCTCACCACCTTTTGTTTAGCCAGCGGTGCATCCCACGAGTGAAAAAACAGTAGACCATCACCTTTGATTGATTAAGATTCAGTCGGAACAATCACATGGAGGACAACTTATCCAACAACTGCAAGGGCTCTGTTACTGACAGAAACCTCAGACTGCCGCTCCCAAAATTCAGAAAAACTTTCGCATGACATTGCCGCTCCCAAACCTCAGACTGCCTTATACCATTTTCTTTCAACAGTTCGACAACAGACATTGATATCTAAGATCCCAACTTCTGACAAAAATACAAAGTCCCACTGTACTAACATAACCAAAAGCAACCGCTGACAATAGAAAAAATCCCAACAAAAAAAACTCAACACAACCAAGAGCAACTGCCGACAGAGGATGACCAGAACACTGAATTTTACTGACACCTCCAACAATTGCTGCCAAGGAAAAAAATGGTCAAAATCTGTGCAGATCACAACAAGGAATCTGATCCAGAACCAGAATAAGAAAATGTAGAATCTTATCCATGAACTGATTAAGATTCAGATAATGGGCAAGTCAGGAAAACCATGGGAAATGGTAGACAAGTGAGAACAATCATGGGATATGATGCATAATAGTACGTACTTAAGACTTGAAACAAACACAAAGACACTACAGATTTCAGGATTCCGCTACAAAAATTCAAAGACTTCGCATCAGAAGATAAGCAGTAGGAGTAGGAGTAGTACAAATAACCAATATACTGAAACTTCCCAACATCAGAATCTCCAACAATCGCTACCAGAAAGGGAGAAGACGTAGACTGTCACTCCAAACTTTCATGTCGCATCAACAGGAATAAATTGCAGAAAGCAAACAAACAAATTGGAGTAGTCTGCAAATATGTCTTGTACCATGATTTTAGAACGCTACAATACTATCACTGCAAATATGCAAAAACTAGGGTGCTTTACAGGGTGGACTTAAGCCGTAGTTCCTCCAATAATTTCGTAAACAAAGCCTAGGATTTATAGTTCTTCTTTACACATATATATTTCCTTGATTTCATAATTTAAAAAATAATATATTTTTTAGATCTCCTAAATTAATTATTTATGTGTTGAAACTGCCGACGTATGTGCAAAACAATCATCATGTTGTCTCATGGAGAATCATAATTAAAATAGTCACCTGTTGACCACATCTATAGTTCAGTGCTTTATTGACTATATTGTGCAAATATAACAACTGGAAAATAAAGTGATGTAAACATGGGACTCCTATATGCCAAAACTAGCCTTCCAATTTGAAGGAGCACATTATAGGAAAGCACATCATGAAAACTCCGGACGATGCCATGCAAAACAAAATCTCAATCATTCGGTGATGCTGCTAAGTTTTAAATGACCATCGACCATAGCCTTTAAATGGTATGTGTCCCTCTTCACTTGCAACACGACTACGTGCACGCATTCACTAACACAACAACCAAAGCAGCATCCCACTCCCACCACCACCATATGCCAATATAAAGGTATTGGGAGTTTGCGATTTACACTAATCCATAGCCGGTTTCATTTCAGAAGTTGCTAGAGTGGGTAGGCTGCCTAATCATATCGAATGGTCTCATAGTTTAGGCTCTGATTTGATCGCGTGTTCACTTGGTTTTTAGGATTTGTTAATGATCAGTGTTTTATTTGTGGTGGTCCTAAGTCCTTATCTATTTATTTATTTAGTTAAGACCATCATCTGATGACTTCATTTGAGATGTACGTTGGACTACCTCAAACGGCCGAAAGTGATTGGAGTTGGAACTTGGGCAAAACTAGGCATTGGAGGCATACAGGACGATCTATGAGCAATTTTACTATACCCCACAAGGTTAAAGGTACTTCAGTTAACTGGTAGTTGGCGACCGATAGTCGTAAGATCCAAACGGTACACTTGAAGATCTGGCAATCCGATCTGGTTTAATAAGTCCACCACCATATGCCAATATAAAGGTCTACTTAAAGATCTCAGAATGCTGCTACGAAAATTCATAAACTTCCGCATGACAATGCAGAGAATCAACCAGTCCAGAGATAACAGAGGAACGCACAAGCAGAATTAAACGAAGGAAGAAAACTATTAGCCTTATGCCATTTCCTTTCAAGAGTTTGACAGCAGGTACGGAGATCTAAGACCCCAACTACTGACAAAATATAAAGTCACAGGAGCAACTGGTGACAAACTGACAATAGGCAAAATCCCCCAAAAATACTTAACAGAACCAAGAGCAACTGCTGACAGAAGATGACTAGAACATTGAATTTTACTGACAACTCAAACAGTTGCTGCCAGGCAAAAGTATGGTCAAAAGCACTGCAGATCACAACAAGGAATCGGATCCATAACTAGAATAGGAAAATGTAGAATCTTATCTATGAACTGATTAAGATTCAGATAATTGACAAGTCAGAAAAATCATGGGAGATGATGCATAATAATTCAGATTTCAAGCAAACACCCAGGCTTCAGGGTTCCACTACAAAAATTTCAGAGACTTGGCATGAAAGGACAGAGCACCATCCCAGCAAAAAAAAAGGTGAACGGAGAAGCAGAAAAAAGGTCAAAAGCAGTGTAAATCACAACAAGGAATCAGATCCAGAACGAGAATAAGAGAATGTAGAAACTTATCCATCAACTGCTTGAAGATTCAGTTGGTGGACAAACGAGAACAATCATGGGAGGTACTGTAATAGACAAGTGAGAACAATCGGGGGACATGACGCAGAATAATTCAGGCTTCAAACAAACGCCCAGACGCTGCAGACTTTGGGTTTCACTTCCATTGCAATAATTCCGAGACTTCGCATGCCAGCACAGAGCACCATTGCGGACAAAAAGATGAATAGAAAAACATACCAAAGGGCCAGGATTGGAGTACTCCAATGTGTCCAACAATCGTAGGCAGACAAGACAAAACGGATGACCCGAAAGCAGCTAAGAGAATCGTATCCGTAGGCAGCAAGAAGGATCAGACTGCTGTCCTGTCACCCGCAAATCGGCCAAAAAAGATGGATCCAATCCAGGTGCAGTTGGAGGCACTTTCAGTCCCCTTTACAGGCAACTCAAAACTTTCAGAAAACGTCATATAAAGAAGAGAGAAATTTTAGAAGCTCACATCACTTGATACAACGGTGCACAACCACAAACAAAGAAACGACAAAGACCCCAAAATACTCAATAGAACCAAAAGCTGTAGAAAGAAGTCCCAAAAAACTTGGAAGAACCAAGCAAGATCAACCTGCTGACACACAAACACATGACAAGATATAGCGCCGCGGCCACCACCACCACCCAACGCAGGATCTCTCCTCCGCTGCCACCTTCCCGCCGACGCATCTTCCTCCCCAGCAGCACCTTCCTCTCCTCGCCGCCCGCCCGAGGCGCCCTCCAGCGAAGTCCAGATGGCTCCAGGGAAGGCGGCAGCGAGGCCCTTTTCTAGCTGATCGGCGCGGCTGTAGCGGCCGTGATCCATGGATCCGGGGTGGCGGCCCCACAGAGAGGCGACGGCGTCCTCATCGGGACGGCGCCTGTGGCGGCGTCGGGTCAGATCAGATCTGGCCTCAACTGTGGCGGCGGCATGGTAGGCCTGGTCACCGGTCAGATCTGATCCGGCTGATGCAGCCTGCTCCATGCGCGGCGGCGGTGATCGGTGGCGGTCCCCTGCACACGATGCTGGATGAAGGGTCCTCGAGCAGATCTGGATGAAAACCCTACTCTTGGCACGTTGCCAAGGTCGGCGACGGCGGCATTTTTCTGCGTCGTCCCCTTTTTGAAGGCATCGTCGTGAAGAAGCTCTAGACCCCTATCCGCTATCTTCGGGGGGAAACCCTAGATCAGTCGATCGGATGACGGCGGCGCTCACGTGTCGTACCCCTCTCGAGGACGTCATTCTTGGAGGTGTGCATAGGCTCGAGGGGCCACTGAATTTGTGGTGGATCGGCATTCACTGTGACGCATCGACATCGTGGAGTCTCGGCGGTGAGGCCTAGCAAAGTCTCAATGGCGGATGCATGATGATGGACGCACGTAGGGAGGAGGCATTGTCTGGCGCCATGGGGGCGTCGACGACAGGCTGGCAAGGTCGATGTATCAGTACCTGCTCTGAAGATGGATTGATAGAAGACGGCGGCGACAACCTATGAGTGCGTCGAACCGGTTTGTGCCCCAGACCAGGTATGTGGCTTGGTCGGGGCCACCGGCTTTATATGTTAGGCTAGGTGAGAAGTCTGGGCATTCGGCTCACACTTTCTGCACCTAGACCAGGTATGTGGATTGGTCGGGGCCACCGACTTTATATTTTAGGCTAGGTGAGAAGTCTGGGTATTCGGCTCACACTTTCTGCATCCTTCATCAATGGATAGGAGTAGCGACAGATGTTGTGAAGATACTGGCTTCTGACGTATTGATGTATAACTTTGTAAGGTCTTTATGAATAATTAATAAAATGGTTGCATGCATCTCCAAGATGCAGAGGCTGGGGTCATCCTCTTTTTCTAAAAAATGACAAGAATATTGAATCTTCCTGGCAGCTCCAACATTTCCTGCCCCACAGCAAGTGGTCAACAGCACTACAGATCACAATTCACAAGGACGAACCGGATACAGAACTAGAATCAAGATTGTATAATCTTATCCATCAAATGATTAAGATTCAGACAATCAACAAAACAGATTGTTTTTTTTTTCATGGGATCATTCAGACTTGAACCAAACATCCGGGTTGCCCCACAAACATTCAAAAATTTATCATCATCGGACAAGGCACCATCCCAAGTTCCCAACAAGGGTGTTAAGCACGGAAAAAATTGAAAGGGACAGGATTAAACAAGCATGTATCGATGCCCATTTCTTTCTTTTCAACACCATATATATTGAGATCTCCGTGGGATTCTTAAAACTAACACGTGGAGATTCCACATGATATTATCCATCAGCTGATAAGGCACGGTTACTGACAAACATCATAATGTTACTTAGAAAATTCAGAAACTTTCGCAAACAGTGCAGAGCAGGGCCGTACCTCGGAAATTGAGGCCCCGGAGCGAAATCACAATTTAGGCCCCATGTATAAGAAAGTCAAGTAGGCAATTTAAACATTATTTTTATTAGTCACTACAGCAGGACAGCTTTCTCAAGGAACTACATAATACAAGAGAAAAATCTTAGAATTTTGAGCTACAAGTCCATCTTTTACTCTGTTAGCCAAAGCGTGCAATCCTTTGAGCATTTCTTGATACAAAATCTTCAATTAGATCTTCATAAGCAACCCCCTCCAGTATATCATTTTCAATTGCTATAGTAGCCAACCCACTGAGCCTTTCTTGTGTCATTGTTGAACGTAGATAGGACTTCAATAATTTCAATTTGGAGAAACTTCTCTCAGCTGATGCGACAGTCACTGGAATAGTTAACAAAATTCTATATGCAATAGTTGCATTAGGGAAACAATCTAGCCGTTTAAGAAATTTCAAGATATCAACCGGCCCCATATTATCATTTGGAATGAAACTTTTAAGTAAATTTAGCTCAACATATAATTCACTACCATTAATGTCCGATTTCGCCCCACTCTTTAGTGCAGCCTCAAGAACACTACAAGAAGATTTTAAGCTCTTCTCATCCAATGATTTTAGTGCATCAGAAGTAAATAAGAAACCAAAGTTCTTTTGGAATGATTCATATTGCTCAAATCTTGTTGTAAGTGAACTGATAGCCTGATCAACAACAGGAATAAAATATTTTCTCCTAAATGATTCATGTGCAGGTTGTGAAGAAATTAACACATCATCTGGGTTTTCGTCAAATTGTTTCTTTCTTTTAATCTCACGCTTTTGACGAAATGTAGGATCGATCTCCATTTCAAGTGCAATTTCTTTTGCTGTTTCCAATGCATTACAAAAAGCAGTGTCTCTATACCCATTAAAAAAGGTAATTAGCCCCTACACTTGCTCAATAGCAACATCAATAAGCATATCCTTTGATTGTAAGTTCTTGCTGACCAGATTGACGGCATACAGTATTTCATACCAAATAACAATAGCTACTAAAAATTCAAAATCACCAAGTTCATTATTCGCGAGAGATTTAGCTTCACTGCTAGTTTTTGGATCATTATCAATATCAGATACTTGCAGTAAAGCTTCTCGTATGTTCGAAATCTGAAATCTTATAGCTTTAACACTATCTATTTGACTCTCCCAACGAGTAGATGACAACGACTTGAGAGTCAATCCTGTTGTATCATCTATATTATCTTTCAAGATCTGCCACTTTTTAGTTGAATTAGCAAATGTTGTGTAGATGCGTTGTATGATTCCAAAAAAGTCCTTTGCTTTACCACAAGTTTTTGCCATGTCACAAAGTGTCAAATTAATACTATGACAACCACATGCTGAATAAAAAGCTCTAGGATTTTTATCCAAAAGTTTTCTTTGAACACCATTATTCTTACCTTTCATATTTGCACCATTATCGTAGCTCTGTCCTCTCACATCATCTAGATCCAGGTCAAGATTCCGTAGTTCTTCCTGTAAAACATCAAAAAGCCCTTGCCAGTTGTATCATTGACATCCAAAAATCCTAAAAATGATTCCTCAATGGAAACAAAAGTCGAAGATGCATTGACATATCGTATTATCAGAGACATTTGTTCTTGGTGGCTCGCATCAGGGTACAATCAAGTATCACGGAAAAATACTTTGCTTCTTTATTTTTTTAATTATCTCTGACTTAATTGCAGAAGCAAGCAAATGTATTAACTCATTTTGTATCCCATGACCAAGGTATTGAACATGAGTTTCATTGTTTGTTATGCGCCTAACATGCTCCTGAATAATTGGGTCGAACTCAGCTAGCATTTCAACCAAGCCTAAGAAATTTCCATTATTATCTTGATACAATGTCGAGTTAGTACCACGAAATGCAAGATTGTGTTTCGCAAGAAATTTTACCATCAAAAGAATTCTAAATAGAACCTTTCTCCAATGGTCCTTTTCTTTCTCAAGTTGTCGCTGCGCTACACAATTAATAGTTTGATGCTTTTGCAACCGTAGTCGCAAATCATACCAAGTGACCATATTCAGAACATGTTCGGCACTTGTTTCGTGCTCTCTAATTCTAATGCTAATATGTGCCCAATCATTAAAACCCTCACTAGGCAAATGACCCTTTCCATGCCCCTTTCGAAATAATTTGCAACAAAAGCAGAATACCTTGTCAAGTTCTCTAGAGTATACAAGCCAATCTCTATCACACTTCTCTCCATTTGGTAGAACTCTTGTGTAAAATATCGAAGAAAAGCATCTTTTATTTTTATCCTTCCGGCCTTTTTTATAGTTAAATCTCTTTTGGGATCCTTTTCTACCAAGATGTCAATCGCTTTTGAGTCAAGGGCATCCCAATTCCTTGGATCATATATATCTGGCCGGAAAGAAGCATTACCATCGGAAGATGCATCCATGTTATTCTTATCAGGTGAACTATCCATGTTTTCATTAACACTAGCGCCAACGACATTTCCATGAAGGTTAGCCTCATCAGGATTAGTATTCTCAACCTGAATGTTGTCAACATTATCATCAACATCAGCCTCTATATTCTGATTTTCGGAAGAAACTTGTGGTTCTTTCACAACAAAGTTATCAAGAGACCCCTTCAGAGAATGAATAAGATTTTCAGCTTTTTTCTTCTTTGTACGTTTTTCATACCCAGATTCATACTTCCTACCAGGGCGTTTAGAACTAGAAGACATCTTAGAAAATTAAGAAAAACCAAGGATACACAAATGCAAGAAAGAACAATGGATCAACTAAAGAAGGAACAGAGTTGTAGAGAGAGAAAAGAACAGGGGAATTCGATCCGTCTTCAGTCTTCTGGAATTCTCCGTGAGAGAGATGAGTTGGGCTATGGGCCTGTTGTTCCGTTGGGGCTTGGTGGATTAATTGACATGCGTTGGGCTGGGGCAGCACTTTATTTTTTTGGCAGTTTAAGGATATATATATACGGGGGCCTCAGATTTTTGGGGGCCCTGTGCAGCGGCTCCACTTGCACCTGTAGATGTACGGGCCTGGTGCAGAGCACCGAGCAATCCGCAAGTTGACAGAGAACGCATCCAGGAACAAGGCTAACACGAAGGAAGACAACCAAGTCTAGTACCATTTCCTTTCAACATTTTTATAGCTGATGTTAAGATCTAAAATCCCGAAGACAAAATAAATAAATAAAATGTAATCAAAGAGCACAGAATAGGGAAAGCACATCATGAAAACTCTGGGCGATGCCAAGCAAAACCAAATCCCAATCAACTGGTGACGCTGCAATGCTTTAAGTACGTGCACGTATTTAAATGGTGTATGTGTCCCTCCTCACATGCAATGCGAGTACGTGCACGTATTCACTAACACAACAACTAAAGCATCATCCGACTCCCACCACCACCATATGCCAATATAAAGGTCTTGGGAGTTTGCTATTTGCACTAATTCATAGCCAGTTTCCTTTGATAAGTTGCTAGAGTGGGTGGGCTGCCTAATCATATCGATTGGTCTCATGGTCTAGGATCCTAGTTGATCTTGCGTTCACTTGGTTTTTTAGGATTTGTTAACAATCAATGTCTTGTCTGTGGTGGCCCTAAGTCCTTATCTATCTATTTATTTATTTATCCTATGCTTGTTGGTGATAAGACCGTCATTTGGTGAGTTCATTTGAGATGTCGGGCTGCCTCAAAGGGCCGAAACTGATTGGAGATGGAATTCAGGCAAAACTAGGCATTGGAGGCATAGAGGAAGATTTATGAGCAATTTTGTTATACCCATCAAGGGTGCTTCAGTCAACTGGTAGTTGGTAACCGAGACCCGTTAGATCTGGCCAACCGATCCAGTTTACAAAGCCCCCTTGGTCGATGGTTAAAGATTTATGAGCAACTTTGGACTTCTCAGCTAGTCGTACACTGGGGAGAATTTGCAGCGAACAGATCTCTGCCGTTCCGAGCCTGGGAGAGGGACATAACGCAAGCGGCAAAAAGCACTCCCCACATGTTTCCAAGCAGTGGATATCACAAAACAAGAAGGAATCGGATCTAGAAGGAGAATAAGACAATGTACTGATTAAAGATTCAGATAATGGAGAAACGGGAGCAATCATGGGAGATGATAGCCAAATGAGAACAATCATGAGAGATGATGCATAATAGATAATTCAGACTTGAAACAAACACCCAGACACTTCAGGTTTCCACCACAAAAATTCAAAATAGAATCAATTTTCGAGCAATCAGTAGGTGCAGTTCAGTATCTACGCTTGAAGTTCTTCTATGGATTTTGCATCCTAGTGTTTTTTCCATGCTTGAAATTCTTTTTTGCATCTTAATGTGTTTTTAATCGTTCTGAAACAAAGAGTTACTCCCTCCGTTCCGAATTACTTGTTGCGGGTATGGATGTATCTAGATGTAATTTAGTTCTAGATACATCCATTTCTGCGACGAGTAATTTGGAATGGAGGGAGTAGCTCACAGTCACTGAAGAGCAAGCACAGCACAGTACATCACCAAAAGAGCAACAGTCAAACCAGGTGCATAGAGAACCTCTGTCCAAAGGTTTGTATTGTAGACAGAAAACGTGGGCGGGAGCTCATGCTAGCTTCCATTCCAGATCAAACAAATTGCCGAATCAGCAACTCCAAAAGAGGGACGGTCTTCCTTGAAATGTTTGTCTACCTGAAATCTCAGTGAGTCACATCAGATAAGTAGTGTAGTGGTTACTGTACAGAGAACCAATGTATTGATGCGAGACAAAACTGGTCAAAAGCAGTATTGATCACAAGAAGGATCCAGAACGAGAAGTTAAGACAATGTATAATCCTACCGCTCAACTGATTAAGGTTAAAACAATGGACAAACCAAACCAATCATGGGAGATGACTCATGAGCATTCAGACTATACCCAGACTTCATGATTTCGCCACAGAAATTCAAAAGGCGCACTCCATCCAAAAGCTATTTCACCTTGCATCTTGTGTTGGGCCGGGTTGTATATCTTATGAAGGGACCGTCGTTGCGATGCTATCTGTGCAAAAAGATGCACACTCTTATAGTGATATTTGTGTTTGACTTGGTTCGTTAGTTTGTTTTCAATTAGAGGACCTAGGTGCAAAAACTATAGTGCTATGGAGGGTGGATTTCACAAAAAATATTACAATAGTTTCCCCAGCAATTCCGCAAACAAAGTCTAGGATTTAATAATTACTCTTTAAGCATTTTCCTCTTAATTTCTTAATTTTATAAAAACTAAATTTTTAGATTTCTTAAATTATTTATTTATGTGTTGAAAATGTCGCCGCATGTGTGAAACAATCATCAAGCTGTATCATGGAAAATCGCGTTCAAAATGGTGATCTATTGGAGATCTCTACTGTTCAATGCTTTATTAACGGAAAATATAAATCTAGAAAATAAAGTGGTGTAAACATGGGACTCCCACATGTCAAAACTCAAAACTAAAATTCCAATTTGATGAAGCACGTGGTAGGGAAAGCACATGATGAAAACTACGCCAAGCAAAACCAAATTGCAATTAATTAGTGACGATAAGGAGCTTTAAATACACATCGCCATGAGCCTTTAAACGGTGGTCATGTCCCTCTTGACATGCAATGCGAGTATGGGCATGCATTCACTAACACAACGACCAAAAAACATTATCCCACTCCCACCACCACCATATGCCAACATAAAGGCTTGGGATTTGGCGATTTACGCTAGTTCATAGCCAGCTTGATTTGTTATATGTTGCTAGAATGGGTGTGGTTGCGTAACCGTATCGATTGGCCTCGTAGTTTAGGGTCCGATTTGATCTTGCGTTCACTTGGGCTTTTAGGATTTGTTCACAGTATGTGTCTTAATTGTGGTGGTTCTATGTCTTTTTCTATTTTTCTAGTTTTGTACTTTTTCTCTGTTTCTGATAAGACTATCATCTCAACGAGTTCATTCTGAGATGCCAGACCGCCTCAAAATGGTCGTAGGTGATTGGAGTTGGAGCTCAGGAAATACTAGGCATTGGAGGCATACAGGAAGATATATGACCAGCGAAGACAGCGGCAACTTTGATTAGGGTCATTGGATCGTTATGCCATTTGCACCAAGGGTCGGCTCCAAAGTTGATGCAGTCTCCATGGAGAAGTGAACCAAGTAGCAAAGGGGACTATTCATCACGGCAAAGCCCCTCAAAAATCTCTCGAGACGAGGATACTTGTGCATCCAATCCAAGTACCAGCCATCCAGAGTGTCACACCTGCAAGTACCGTGTCATGCAGTTTGATAGCAGTGGCCTTGGGCCGTAAGTGTGTGTGTGCGCTTGTAGCCCATCTGTGTGGGGCAGATGGAGGATGCTCCATGATCTTATCCATCAACAGCGAGGGCTCTGTTCCTACAGAGTACCGCTCCGAAAGTTCAGAAACTTTCACATGGCGGTGCAGAGCACCCATCAGTCTGGTCCTGAGGTAATACAGGAACACATAATACGCAGGATTAACATGAAGCAAGACAACTACTCCCTCCGTTCCTAACACCCCGTTCGGAGCCCCTTCACTCCGCCGCTCCGCTCCGGGAGCTGGCGGAGCTGTAGTTAAAAAAGATGGAGCTGTAGGGGCTGTTCGGTAATGCTCCGCTCCACAACTCCGCTCCGGGAGTTGGCGGAGCTGCAGTACAAATTCGTAGAGTTGCAGATTGGCCGCTCCACAGATTCTGGGAGTGGATAACTACCGAACAGGGCCGTAGTCCTTTGACTCCGCAGCTCCTCGTATTTTGAGGAGCCGGCGGGTTGCCAAACAGTCCCTAAATATTTGTCTTTCTAGACATTTTGAATGACTACTACATACGAATGTATGTAGACATGTTTTAGAGTGTAGATTCACTTATTTTGCTCTGTATGTAGTCACTTGTTAAAATGACTAGAAAGACAAGTATTTAGAAACGGAGGGAGTATTAGCCTTCTAACATTCCTTCAACAGTTTGAAAGCAGATGTTGAGATCCAAGATCCCAACTGCTGACGAACTCCAAAGTCCCAAAGTACTAACATAACCAAAAGCAACTGCTGACAAATAGGCAAAATCCCAAAAAAAAAAAACATGACTAAGAGTAACTGCTAACAGAGGATGACCATAACACTGAATTTTACTGACACCTCCAACAATTGCTTCCAAGACAATGCAGAAACTTATCCATCAACTAATTAAACATCCAGATGGTGGACAAATGAGAACAATCATGGCAGGTGATAAACAAGTGAGATCAATCATGGGAGATGATGAATAGTAGTACTTCAGACTTGAAACAAACACAAAGACACTACAGACTTCAGGCCAACTCCACCGCACGACCCCAAACGGACGTCCGGATTGGCCGGATTTTGTTCCTTTGGGGCGCTGATGGGTTCGCCCGTGTCCGCCTTTGTCAGATGGGTCGTGCGTGCGCGCACCGCACGGCCGCACCCCAAATCGTGTCCGGGGTGGACGTGAATAAAAAAAATATTAAAACTAAAACGAAATAACTAAAAAACTAAATAAACACATTTTAAAAAAACATAAAATATATATAGGGGGCGGCCACAAAACGGCCCAGTTTCCACGGCCACTTAAAAGGCCCATTTTTCATAATTAACATATAAAACAAAATAAAAAAACGCCTCCGCCTCCCGCGCGCTCCTGCCGCGCCCGTCGGTGTCGTGGCCGTCGCCGTCTTCACTGGCCGCCGGTGTCGTCGTCGTCACTGACGAGGTCGACGTACTCCGGCGGCGTCCACAGGTGGGCCGGAGATGCGTGGTGGACGGGGGCGGGCTGGACGGCCGGAGCTGCCTGCACCACCTCCTCCCGTGGCGAGGCCTCCCGCTCCGGAGTGGGGCACCAGTTCACGCCCAGGTCGGCGGCCATCTCCGGCGCAGTGCACGACCAGCCCCACCCCTGGCCCAGGAGCTTCTCGAACGCGGGCGAGTCCTCCTCCATCGGCTCCTCCTTGGCGGCCCCCGTGACGGCCGCCAGCTGCAGCTCCGGGAAGGCGACGTCCCCGGCGGTAGAGAGGGCCACGGCCTCCTCCAAGCCGTCCCACTGCCGCTCGTCGTGCGTGTTCATGGAGTCGTCCATGACACGCTGCAGGAGACGGGCCTCCTCCTCCGTTGTCATGCGAGGAGGGGGGGCGACGGAGACGGGGAAGGCGACGGCGTGGGCGTCAGGCCACGCACCCGCGTACACCCGCGCGGCTCTGAACGTGGCCTCCGCGGCCCCGACACGGTGCCGGCGAAGTAGGACGCGCGCCGCACGTCGTGCTCATCCTGAAGCCATGTGTCCCAGAGCGGTGAGTCGGGGGCATACCTGTGGTCGTAGTACAGGTCGTCGGGGAGGAGGCGGCGGCGGCGGTTGATCTCATCGCGTCGTGCACGGCCGGTCGCCGGCACTGGCTGGATGGGGACCCGGTCCGCGGAGAGGTGCCACCCGTTGGGGAGGTGGGCGTCGCTCCACGTGACCGGCGTCCTCGTCTCCCAGTACCTCTGGCACACGTCCGCGCAGATGTACTGCCGGTCGCGCTCGCCGGAGGGCCTAGGGGCAATGGTGAAGGGGGCCGGCGCGGGGGCTCAACGGGAGGAGTGCGGCGGTGGCGCGGGCTCCTCCTTCTTCACGGAGCCGCGGCGGCGCCCCGAGGAGGAGCCGGCCTCGCGGTCGTGCTTGCCCTTGCGGTTCCAGAAGCCCATGGCGAGGTGGGCGGCCGGCGAGCTCGAGAAGGAGTCGGGTTAGGGTTTCTGCGTTGTCGGGGTTTGAGGAGGCCGCTGGGTGGCGTGGGGCAGTGTGGACGACGACTCGTCCACGCTTCCCACTTAAAGAAGGACGGCGACCGCTCGACGTGCGGATGACAGGTGGGGCCGCCCGCTCGTGCGCATTGATGTAGGTGGGTGGGAGGTGGGTGGCCGCCTGCCACGCGGCCCCGACGCGGACGAACGCGCGTCCGTTTGGTGTCCGCCGCGATCCAAACCCGGCGGAAGTTTGCGCTCGAAATGGGTCGGCCCGGACATAAAATGGGCAAGATGGGTCCGGGCCGTCGCGCGCTGGGCCGCCTTCTTTGTCCCTTTTACCCCGAACGGACGGGGCCGGACAGGATAGGGTCGCGCGGTGGAGTTGGCTTCAGGGATCTACTACAAAAATTCAGACTTTGCATCACAGGTCAGAGCACCATTCCAGCCAAAAAGGGCTAAAATAAACAGGACAACTCTTATAGTACCATACAGGGTTTTAAATACATATCACCATATATTGAGGTATGAGGTCTAAGAATTTAAAAAACGGACATTCGACGGAGATGGAATGTAATTACAGATCATCGGCCAATTGATTCGCCGAGAATATTATGTTTATATATACCATGCTAAAAGTTGGGTGAAACAAGTGTCACGCATCTCGATCATTCGTGCTTCGAGAAACTACCGTGTCCTGCACCGTCAAGTTCTCGGGAGCGACGTGACAGCTCGACGCCTTTCCGCAGCACGTGCCTCGGTTGTCTTCCCAACATCTTGTACTGCCAAACTGATGTCACGCTCGAATCACACGAAGATGGATCCAGCTCCAGATCAACGGAGAAGCACAAAATTGTTCAGAATTGAAGTCACTTCCAGTCCCCTTACACGCAACTCAAAACTTTCAGCAACCGTCATATAAAGAAGAGAGAAATTTTAGAAGGCTCTCATCACTTGATACAGCGGTGCACAACCACAAACAAAGAAAAGACAAAGACCCCAAAGTACTCGACAGAACAAAAGGCTGTAGAAAAAAGTCCCAAAAAACTTGGAAGAACCAAGCAAGATCAACCTGCTGACAGACAAACACTTGACAAGAACATTTGCTGCCCCACAGCAAGTGGTCAACAGCACTAGAGATCACAATTCACAGGGACAAACCGGATACAGAACTAGAATCAAGACTATACAATCTTATCCATCAACTGATTAAGCTTCAGACAATCAACAAAACAGAATATATTTTTTCCATAGCATCATGCCATCATTCAGACTTGAAGCAAACATCCGGGTTGCCCCACAAACATTCAGAAACTTCTCATCATCGGACAAGGCACCATCCCAGCAAGGGTGTTAAGCACGGAAAATTTTGGAAGGGACGGGATTAAACAAGCATGGATCGATGCCCACTTCTTTCTTCTCAACACCATATATATTGAGATCTCGGTCGGATTCTTCAAACTAGCACGTGGAGATTCCGCATGATCTTATCCATCAGCTGATAAGGCACGGTTAACATCCTAATTTTACTCAGAAAATTCATAAACTTTCGCAAGACGGCGCAGAGCACCAAGCAATCCACAAGTTGAACGCGTCCAGGAGCAAGGTTTTTTTTTGTGTGAACTGTCCAGGAACAAGGTTAACATGAAGCAAGACAACCGAGTCTAGTACCATTTCCTTTCAACATTTGTATAGCTGATGTTAAGATCTAAAATCCCGAAGACAAAATAAATAAATAAAACGTAATCAAAGAGCACAGAATAGGGAAAGCACATAATGAAAACTCTGGGCGATGCCAAGCAAAACCAAATCCCAATCAACTGGTGACGCTGCAATGCTTTAAATACCCATCGACCATAGCCTTTAAAGGGTGTATGTGTCCCTCTTCACCTGCAATGCGAGTACGTTCACGTATTCACTAACACAAGAACCAAAGCATCATCCGACTCCCACCACCACCATATGCAATATAAAGGTCTTGGGAGTTTGCGATTTACACTAATTCATAGCCAGTTTCCTTTGATAAGTTGCTAGAGTGGGTGGGCTGCTTAATCATATCGATTGGTCTCATGGTTTAGGATCCGATTTGATCGCGTGTTCACTTGGTTTTTTAGGATTTTTGAACAATCATTGTCTTATTTGTGGTGGTCCTAAGTCATTATCTATTCATTTATTTTAGTGAGTTCATTTGAGATATCAGACTGCCTCACACGGCGGAAACTGATTGGAGTAGGAATTCAGGCAAAACTAGACATTTGAGGCATACAGGAAGATCTATGAGCAATTTTGCTATACCCCTCAAGGGTACTTCAGTCAACTGGTAGTTGGTAAATGATTTGACTGTTGAAGATCTGGCCAACCAATCCGGTTTGACAATGCTCCCTTGGTCGATGGTTAAAGATTTCTGAGCAAGTTTGCACTTCTCATGTAGAGATCTCTGTCGTTCCGAGCCTGAGAGAGGGACATAACGCAAGCATCAAAATGCACTCCTCACATGTGACCAAGCAGAACAAGAAGGAATCGCATCTAGAAGGAGAATGAGACAATGTACTGACTAAAGATTCCTGATAATGGAGAAATGAGATCAATCATGGGAGATGATATGCAAATGAGAACAATCGAGGAAGATGATGCATAATAAATAATTCAGAATTGAAACGAACACAAAGACACTTCAGGGTTCCACCACAAAAAATCACTAATAGAATCATTTTTCAAGCAAAGCAATGGGTGCATTTCAATATCTACGCTTGATATTCTTCTATGAATTGCGTCCTAGTGCATTTTCTGCGCTTGAAATTATGTTTTGCCTCTTAATGTGTTTTTATCATTCTGACTCTTAATGTGTTTTTATCATTCTGAAACAAAGAGTTAGCTCACTGTCACTGAAGAGCAAGCACAGCACAGTACATCACCAAAAGAACAACAGTCAAACCAGGTAAGCATAGAAACCCTCATGCCAGCTTCCAGATCAAACAAATTGCAGAATCAGCAACTCCAAAAGATGGACAGGTCCAAACCCAAAACGCTGCTGGCAGAGACTTGTCTCCCTGAAATCTCAGTGAGTCACATCAGATAAGTAGTGTAGTGGTTACTGTAGTTGTGCATTTTCCCAGCATCAAAATGTCCCCATCAGATCTAGCAAGAGGGAGAGTTGCTCCAAAACCAAAACACAGGCACACCAAGACATCCAATCCAAACTTTCAGAAGACCTAAAACAGATGCAAGAACGAATTGCAGCAACCACACAAACTGGAGTACAGTATCTCCAACAATCGCTGGCACAAGACAAAAAGGGATCACCCAGCAGCAGCAAGAGAATCATATCCAGCAGTAGGATCGTAACATCTCCACAGGAGTAGGTAGTGCTGCCAACCAGATGACCAGTATACTGAATCTTACTCGCAGATCCAGCACCTGCTGCCACAAATGAGTGGTCAAAAGCATCAGCAAACCAAGACTGTACAATCTCATCCATCGACTGCTTATGGGATCACTCAGATTTCAACAAAACATCAAGACTCCATCGTTACACCACAAACATCTTATATTCAGAAAATAGACAAACAGAAGTCATGGGATCACTCAGATTTCAGCAAAACATCAAGACTGTAGGGCTCCACAGCAAGCATTCAGAAACGTTGCATCACAGGACAGAGCAACATTCCAGCAACAGACCGAAACAGAGAAACATTTCAGAGTGACAGGATCAAGCAAGCACGCATCAAGACCGATCTGCTTCCTTTCAACACCATATATATTGAGATCTGGGTAGGATTCTTAAAACAACCACAGGCACGACACTAGGTACATCCGACAGAGACTGAATTAAAACATGCTAAAAACGAAGGAACAGAGGGTGGTCCGAGCACAGGACCCTACAGGAAGGAAACCAGACTAGCAACTTCACCACTCGGATCCAGGACAACGAATAGATGGGACTAGAGCTACCATTTCTATCATCGCCATCAGCAGCAGCAACCTGAAAGAGAGGGAGGGACTACCATGGAGCTAAACTAACAGCGAACATCCATCATCGATCAGTGACACCAGCAATGAGCAGCAACGGCCACGTTCCAGAGACCCCCTCCCCCTGCTGCGGCTGCTTGGCGTGCCGCTTCACTCGTCGCCCTGCACACGGCAAAGTTCAGACACAGAAAGTTTCAGAAACCAGCGTCACTGTTTGATGTACCAGAAGTTCAGAACTGATCGACAAGTTCAGCAACGAAGGGAACGGTCAGGGGTGGGTGTCGATGGTCTCACCTCGCTGCCGTCATCCTCGTCGTTCACCTCGGACTTGGACTTGTCAGAGTCGCCGGACGCCTCTCCTGCCTGAAACGGGGAAGAACACGAAACAACACGGTTCAGTACCACCATGTGCTGCGCGAGACAGTTCTGACGGCGGTGTTTGGAGGACGGGGATCTGGGGCTGGGGATTACCTGCGGGTTGTTGTAGGCGTCGATCTTCTTGGCGTACTCGGCCTTGAGCTTCTCGGCCTTGGCAGCATAGGGAGCCTTCTCCTGCAATTCATTCAAACAGCAGACAATTGTTAGTGCAGTGCAAGGCAATA
Organism: Triticum dicoccoides; assembly: GCF_002162155.2. NCBI lineage: Eukaryota > Viridiplantae > Streptophyta > Magnoliopsida > Poales > Poaceae > Triticum > Triticum dicoccoides. The sequence goes on along the minus strand of NC_041388.1, from coordinate 560,704,930 downwards.
GGTCTCAGGACAGACTTAACCATAAACAGAAAAGGAATAGTTGAACATATTGTGCGAAATGGCAGGGCATATATGAACAATGCAGGAACGGGCATGGGCACCAGTTTGAATTTACGAACACAGGAAGTAGAAATTCTATCGAGGCTGCACATTTGAACACGGCGAATCATAAATTTGAACAGCCAAATTGAGCATAGGCAGTAGATCAACAATTGCATAGACTGAATTGAACGAGCAGGCACAGGCAGCAGCAGTTTGAATTGATTGACACGGGACGAACAATTTCTACATTTCAACAGAGCGATTCGTGAATCTGAACGAGCAAACTGAGCGCAGGCAGTAGATCAACAAATTGCATAGCGACTGAATTGGAAATCTGACTAAACAACTGGGTCAAGCATTATCGGGACGACAAAATGCAGAGACGCGTAAACAAGTAAACCAGCATACGGGCGACCAAATTTTCATGGCGGCATCGCCGAGCAAGTACTGAGACCAGACAGGCGAGACCAACACTGAATTGAGCGGTAACAGAGAGGGGAGGGGAGGGGAGGGGAGGCAGGCCACTTACAGCATCACTCAGAGACTTCCACTTCTCACCACCGGCCTTGCCAATCTGCGATTCGACCAACCCAAACCAAATCAGGACACCGAATTGATTCACAATGAAACCCATCTCGCAGCAGCAGTTCAAACGAACACTAGACAGAGGCGGGGGCGAAGGGAACGGGAGCGAGACGCTTACCACGGAGACCTGCTTGACGTCGGGGTGCTTCTCCTTGTACTCCTTCCTGAAGGTGTCCCTGCGAAGGCGAAACCAAAACGAGCCTCGGTCAGCACGCCACGCCACGCCACACCATAGAAACAGCGCAAATCGGAGCGCAGGCAAGCACGAATCGAACTTCGGGGGGACTCACATGAAGACGAAGAAGGCGCTCGGGGGCCGCTTGGGCTTGTTGGGGTCCTTCTCGGCCTTGCTCTTCTTCACCGCGAGCCTGCGCCGCCACAACAGCAACAAGCCGAATCAGAAATCAGAAGCCCGACGCGAAACAGCAGCAGCAGCAGGAGAACCAGAGCAGAACCAGCACGGGAAACGAGACGAGACGGGGAGAGGAGGAGCGAGTGGTCGGGTCGGGGCACTGACCTGGAGTCGCCGGCGCGGGAGCCCGCCTTGGCCTTCATCCTGCCGCCGGCCGCCAACCTGCAGCAACCACCACCACCGACGCAAACGATCAGAACCGGCAGAGAGCCCAAAACACGGGGAACCAACGGATCTGGAACCTCTGACGAACTGGCGGGGAACCGCAGGGTACCTTGAGATCGGAGAGAGGGGTGGGGTGGTGGAGGCGGGCGCTGCGTGTGCTTGGTGGGTGGGCTCGCCGGGTGGGAGATGGGATGTGGGGAGGAGGAGGGCGGCGGGATTTAAAGGCGGGAGGGGGCGGGGGCGGGAGCTTGCGCGGGACGGCCCGAAATTTTCCGGCCACGTCAGCGATCCGGACGCCCGCCTCCCATTGGCCGCGCGGCCGCGGGGTGCCTCCGTTGCCTTCACCCGCGCGGTGAGAGGGGGGTGGGCCCGGGGTGTCAGCGAGTGTGCTTGGGGCTGCGCGTGCTTTCTCTGCCCACAGGCGGTGCCGTTTGGTCTGTGCTTTCTGGAAAGTCTAGGGACGCGACTCATTTTGGCAGAGACGTATTCCACCGAACGCCTGTGCGTACGTCTTCTGCGCAGGAATGTGCTATTTCGATTCGACACGTTCCTCGCAAATACTCTCAGCTAGGCTTTGGCACTTTCATCCCGCTTTATGAATGGAGCAACCGTCACGTCCATACAGCAGCTTCAAACGTCGCAACGGATATGAAATAAGTACGTCGGGGCATCAGCACAAACACGTCCAAAAAACACCACCATAAAAGGAAGGGGGGTATACCACCAAGTGCCTGGCGAGAAGCAAGCCGGCATTCGGTCGCGGTCAATGACGGGGTTATTACCTATTCGGGTGATAAAGGGAAGTGGAACAGCAGGAAGCGATAACCGAAGCGACGCAATTATGACTTGGACATACGTCGTATAATCAAGGTGTCGGTTAGTTCTCGTAGTGGACAAGACGCGCATATACTTCTTCACCTATACTAAGCGGAAATACTGCGTGTGCATCCAATCTCATAAACCCAAAGTTATTCCATATGAGTCCACCATACCTACCTATATACGATATCTACCTGCCGTTTCAAGTAAATTTGTATGTGCCAAACTCTAAACCTTCAAATAAATATCATGTTTTGTATGCTAGAATAGCTCATGTATCAAGTAGGGTTGTCCGTATGCTCCATGTTAGGCAGGTTATTCTCAAGAGGAGTGGACTCCGCTCCTCACTCACGAGAAAATGGCTGGTCACCGGGATGCCCAGTCCCATGCTTTATGCAAACTAAATCAAAATAATTGCAAACAAAAACTCCACCTGGGACTCTTGTTAGTTGGAGGCACTAGTTGTTTCGAGCAAGCCATGGATTGATGCTTGTTGGTGGAGGGGAGTATAAACATTATCATTCTGTTTGGGAACCGCCTATAATGTGTGTATCATGGAAAATATCGCCATCTCTTGGTTGTTATGTTGACAATGAAAGTATACCACTCAAAATATTATTCACCTCTATTTCAAAACCGAGCTCTGGCACCTCTACAAATCCCTGCTTCCCTCTGCGAAGGGCCTATCTATTTACTTTCATGTTGAGTCATCATCCTCTTATTAAAAAACACCAGTTAGAGAGCACCACTATCATTTGCATTCATTACTGTTAGTTTACATTGAGTATGACTTGACTGGATCTCTTTTACCATGAATTACAATGTCTAGTCAGTCCTTGATCTTTAAAGGTGTTTTGCATTTATGTTTTGCGGTCTCAGAAAGGGCTAGCGAGATACCATCTTGTTATATCATATTATGATTGTTTTGAGAAAAAGTGTTGTCATCCGAGATTTATTATTATTTCTCGCTGGTTGATTATGCCATTGATATGAGTAAACATGAGACCTGGGAGTTATTGTGAATATGGCTAGTTCATAATCTTTGTTGAAAACTTGAATGCTGGCTTTACATATTTACAACAACAAGATCAAACAGAGTTTACAAAAAAAATTCTTTATCACTTTCAGTTTATCAACTGAATTGCTTGAGGACAAGTAAAGGTTTAAGCTTGGGGGAGTTGATACGTCTCCGTCGTATCTACTTTTCCAAACACTTTTGCCCTTATTTTGGACTCTAACTTGCATGATTTGAATGGAACTAACCCGGACTGACGCTGTTTTCAGCATAATTGCCATGGTGTTATTTATGTGCAGAAACAAAAAATTTTGGAATGACCTAAAACTTCATGGAACGTCTTTTTGGAAATAATAAAAAATCCTTGCAAAAGATGAAGACCAGGGGGTCCACACCCTAGCCACAAGGGTGGGGCCCCCCTACCTCGTGGGCCCCCTGGAGCTCCTCCGATCTCAACTCCAACTCTATATATTTGCTTTCGGGGAGAAAAAAATCAGAGAGAAGGATTCATCGCGTTTTACGATACAGAGCCGCCGCCAAGCCCTAAAACCTCTTGTGAGGGCTGATCCGGAGTCCGCTCAGGGCTCCGTAGAGGGGAATCTGTCGCCATCGTCACCATCAACCATCCTCCATCACCAATTTCATGATGCTCACCGCCGTGCGTGAGTAATTCCATCGTAGGCTTGTTATACGTCTCCAACGTATCTACTTTTCCAAACACTTTTGCCCTTGTTTTGGACTCTAACTTGCATGATTTGAATGGAACTAACCCGGACTGGCGCTGTTTTCAGCAGAATTACCATGGTGTTATTTATGTGCAGAAACAAACGTTCTCGGAATGACCTGAAACTTCACGGAGCAACTTTTCAGAAAATATGAAAAATACCTGCAAAAGATGAAGGCCAAGGGCCCCACCACCTCTCCACGAGGGTGGGGGGCGCGCCCCCTACCTCGTGGCCCCCCTGTTGCCTCTCCGACTCCGACTCCAACTCCAACTCCAACTCTATATATTGTGTTTCATGGAGAAAAAATTAGAGAGAATAATTCATCGCGTTTTACGATACGGAGCCGCCGCCAAGCCCTAAAACCTCTCGGGAGGGCTGATCTGGAGTCCGTTCGGGGCTCCGGAGAGGGGAATCCGTCGCCATCGTCATCATCAACCATCCTCCATCACCAATTTCATGATGCTCACCGCCGTGCATGAGTAATTTCATCGTAGGCTTGCTGGACGGTGATGGGTTGGATGGGATCTATCACGTAATCGAGTTAGTTTTGTTAGGGTTTGATCCCTAGTATCCACTATGGTCCAAGATTGATGTTGCTATGACTTTGCTATGCTTAATGCTTGTCACTAGGGCCCGAGTGCCATGATTTCAGATCTGAACCTATTATATTTTCATCAATATATGAGAGTACTAGATCCTATCTTGCAAGTCTATAGTCACCTATTATGTGTTACGATCCGTTAACCCCGAAGTGACAATAATCGGGATACTTACCGGTGATGACCGTAGTTTGAGGAGTTCATGTATTCACTATGTGTTAATGCTTTGTTCCGGTACTCTATTAAAAGGAGGCCTTAATATCCCTTAGTTTCCGTAAGGACCCCGCTGCCACGGGAGGGTAGGACCAAAGATGTCATGCAAGTTCTTTTCCATAAGCACATATGACTATATTCGGAATACATGCCTACATTATATCAATGAACTAGAGCTAGTTCTGTGTCATCCTAGGTTATGACTGTTACATGATGAACCGCATCCGGCATAATTCTCCATCACTGGTCCATTGCCTACGAGCTTTCCATATATTGTTCTTCGCTTATTTACTTTTCCGTTGCTATTGCTATCATCACTACAAAATACCAAAAACATTACTTTTACTACTGCCACCTTTTGCTACCTTTACCACTACTATCATATTACCTTGCTACTAAACACTTTGCTGCAAAAATTAAGTTTCCAGGTGTGGTTGAATTGACAACTCAGCTGCTAATACTTGAGAATATTCTTTGGCTCCCCTTGTGTCGAATCAACAAATTTGGGTTGAATACTCTACCCTCGAAAACTGTTGTAATCCCCTATACTTGTGGGTTGTCAGTCATACTCATCGTTAAGCTCAAAATGGGGTTTCCATTTCTCATTTAAGCATTTTAATGTATTCACATCTTATTGAGTTGCTTTGACTCGTGTCTTTGAGTAAAACTTCTCTAAGATGTGAGAACTTACACTGGTTTTGTCGTGGATGTCCTTCATGTAGCTGAACTTGAGGTGAATGGTCATACAGTGGAAGTTGGAACAATCCTTTAATTTGTAGCTCATCTTCCTACATGGGTTAGTTTTGCATGGAAGACATATGTATCCATTTTGACAAGAGTGAAACATAGAGTCATATGGTGTCAAATGATATATTTGAGTTGTCTTAATCCTTGAACACATCAAAGGTATAGATACTTGGCTCAATCTCCTTTGGTCTCTGGATATGGATGCTGAGAGCAAGCTTTATGAAGTAGTACATATCCAAGCACCTACAAGGCTTAGTGATACGTCTCCATCGTATCTACTTTTCCAAACACTTTTGGCCTTGTTTTGGACTCTAACTTGAATGATTTGAATGGAACTAACCCGGACTAACGCTGTTTTCAGCAGAATTGCCATGGTGTTATTTTTATGCAGAAATAAAAGTTCTAGGAATGACCTGAAAATCAACAGAGAATATTTTTGGAATATATAAAAAATAGTGGCGAAAGATTCAATGTTAGGGGGGCCACACCCTGTCCACGAGGGTGGGGGGTGCGCCTACCCCCCTGGGCGCGCCCCCTGCCTCGTGGGCCCCCTGACGCTCCACCGACCTAAACTCCAGCTTCATATTCACGTTCGGGGAGAAAAAAAAATCAGAGAGAAGGATTCATCGCGTTTTATGATACGGAGCCGCCGCCAAGCCCTAATCTCTCTCGGGAGGGCTGATCTGGAGCCCGTTCAGGGCTCTAGAGAGGGGAATCCGTCGCCATCGTCATCATCAACCTTCCTCCATCACCAATTTCATGATGCTCACCACCGTGCGTGAGTAATTCCATCGTAGGCTTGCTGGACGGTGATGGGTTGGATGAGATTTATCATGTAATCCGAGTTAGTTTTGTTAGGGTTTGATCCCTAGTATCCACTATGTTCTGAGATTGATGTTGATATGAGTTTGCTATGCTTAATGCTTGTCACTAGGGCCCAAGTGCCATGATTTCAGATCTGAACCTATTATGTTTTCATGAATATATGTGGGTTTTTGATCCTATCTTGCAAGTCTATAGTCACCTATTATGTGTTACGATCCATTAACCCCGAAGTGACAATAATTGGGATACTTACCGGTGATGACCGTAGTTTGAGGAATTCATGTACTCACTAAGTGTTAATGCTTTGGTCTGGTACTCTATTAAAAGGAGGTCTCAATATTCCTTAGTTTCCAATAGGACCCCGCTGCCATGGGAGGTAGGACAAAAGATGTCATGCAAGTTCTTTTCCATAAGCGCGTATAACAATATTCGGAATACATGCCTACATTACATTGATGAACTGGAGCTAGTTCTGTGTCACACTATGTTATAACTATTGCATGAGGAGTCGCATCCGACATAATTATCCATCATTGATCCATTGCCTACGAGCTTTTCACATATTGATCTTGTTGGAAATATGCCCTAGAGGCAATAATAAATTGGTTATTATTATATTTCCTTGTTCATGATAATCGTTTATTATCCATGCTAGAATTGTATTGATAGAAAACTCAGATACATGTGTGGATACATAGACAACACCATGTCCCTAGTAAGCCTCTAGTTGACTAGCTCGTTGATCAATAGATGGTTACGGTTTCCTGACCATGGACATTGGATGTCATTGATAACGGGATCACATCATTAGAAGAATGATGTGATGGACAAGACCCAATCCTAAGCATGGCACAAGATCGTGTAGTTCGCATGCTAAAGCTTTTCTAATGTCAAGTATCATTTCCTTAGACCATGAGATTGTGTAACTCCCGGATACCGTAGGAGTGCTTTGGGTGTGCCAAACGTCACAACGTAACTGGGTGGCTATAAAGGCACACTACAGGTATCTCCGAAAGTGTCTGTTGGGTTGGCACAAATCGAGACTGGGATTTGTCACTCCGTGTAAACGGAGAGGTATCTCTGGGCCCACTCAGTAGGACATCATCATAATGTGCACAATGTGATCAAGGAGTTGATCACGGGATGATGTGTTACGGAACGAGTAAAGAGACTTGCCGGTAACGAGATTGAACAAGGTATCGGGATACCGACGATCGAATCTCGGGCAAGTATCGTATCGATAGACAAAGGGAATTGTATACGGGATTGATTAAGTCCTTGACATCGTGGTTCATCCGATGAGATCATCATGGAACATGTGGGAGCCAACATGGGTATCCTGATCCCGCTGTTGGTTATTGACCGGAGAGTTATCTCGGTCATGTCTACATGGTTCCCGAACCCGTAGGGTCTACACACTTAAGGTTCGATGACGCTAGGGTTATAGGGAATAGATATACGTGGTTACCGAATGTTGTTCGGAGTCCCGGATGAGATCCCGGACGTCACGAGGAGTTCCGGAATGGTCCGGAGGTAAAGATTTATATATGGGAAGTCCTGTTTTGGTCACCGGAAAAGTTTCGGGTTTATCGGTAATGTACCGGGACCACCGGAGGGGTCCGGGGGTCCACCAAGTGGGGCTACCAGCCCCGGAGGGCTGCATGGGCCAAGTGTGGGAGGGGACCAGCCCCAGGTAGGCTGGTGCACCCCCCCACCAAGGCCCAAGGCGCAGGGAGAGTGGAAGGGGGCAAACCCTAGGCTCAGATGGGCCTAAGGCCCACCTAGTGGTGCGCCCCCCTCTCTCCCCCCTTGGCCGCCCCCCTAGATGGGATCTAGGGTTGGCCGCCACCCCTAGGGGTGGAAACCTAGGTGGGGGCGCAGCCCCTCCCCTCCCCCTATATATACTTGAGGTTTTGGGCTGCCATAGATACGATTCAATCTCCTTCTTGGCGCAGCCCTACCCCTCTCCCTCCTCGTCTCTTGCGGTGCTTGGCGAAGCCCTGCTGGAGTACCACGCTCCTCCACCACCACCACACCGTCGTGCTGCTGCTGGATGGAGTCTTCCCCAACCTCTCCTTCTCCCCTTGCTGGATCAAGGCGTAGGAGACGTCACCGGGCTGTACGTGTGTTGAACACGGAGGTGCTGTCCGTTCTGCACTAGGATCATCGGTGATTTGAATCATGACGAGTACGACTCCATCAACCCCGTTCACTTGAACGCTTCCGCTTAGCAATCTACAAGGGTATGTAGATGCACTCTCCGATCACTCATTGCTAGATGAACTCATAGATGGATCTTGGTGAAAACGTAGGAATTTTTTTTGTTTTCTGCAACGTTCCCCAACAGATCTTTGCTTAGTTACTTTTTCTGTTGCCACTGTTATAATTACTACAAAACTGCTACTGTTACTTTTGCTACCGGTACCGCTACTATCATATTACTTTGCTAATAAATACTTTGCTGCAGATATTAAGTTTTCCAGGTGTGGTTGAATTGAAAACTCAACTGCTAATACTTGAGAATATTTTTTGGCTCCCCTTATGTTGAATCAATAAATTTGGGTCGAATACTCTACCCTCAAAAACTGTTGTGATCCCCTATACTTGTGGGTTATCAAGACTATTTTCTGGCGCCGTTGCCGGGGAGCATAGCTCTATTCTTTGAGTCACTTGGGATTTATATCTGCTGATCATTATGAAGAACTTGAAAGATAAAGGAACCCAGATTTTTCCCTCAACTACGAGGGGAGGTAAGGTACCGCCATCTAGCTGTGCACTTGATTCACCTTCTGTTTTGAGTAAACTTGCGACACCTACTCCTGCTATTCATTCTGATATGTCGCATGCTATTGATGATGCCACTTCTGCTTTGCATGATACTTATGATGAAACTACTTCCATGCTTGATAATAATGTGCCACTAGGTGAATTTCTTGATGAACAACTTGCTAGGGCTAGAGAGAATGAAATTATTGAAACTGATAATATTGATGAAAGTGATGATGAAGATTTCCCCCCTAGATATGAATTGCCTGTTGTGCCTGAGGGTTATGTTATGGATGAAGAAACTGCTAGAGACTTCTTAGCTTGCAATGATAGATATGATCTTAAGAAATTATTAGTTAAGCTTAAAGAAAAAAATCTTTGAATGCTAGAATGAAATATGACCCTGCTTTTGCTACTTCACCTATCTTTATTTCCGATAAGGATTATGATTTCTCTATCGACCCTAAGTTAATTACTTTGGTTTAATCTGATCCTTTTTATGGCTATGAATCTGAAACGGCTGTGGCACATCTTACTAAATTAAATGATATAGCCACCCTGTTCACTAATGATGAGAAAACTCGCTATTACTTTATCCTTAAGTTATTTCCGTTCTCATTAAAGGGTGATGCTAAAACATGGTTTAATTCTCCTGATCCTGTTTAATTCTCTTGATCCTGGTTGTGTGCGTAGTCCCCAGGATACGATTTATTACTTCTCTGCTAAATATTTCCCCGCTCATAAGAAACAAGCTGCCTTAAGGGAAATATATAATTTTGTGAAAATTGAAGAAGAGAGTCTCCCACAAGCTTGGGGGAGGCTTCTCCGATTACTTAATGCTTTGCATGATCATCCTCTCAATAAAAATGAAATACTTGATATCTTTTATAATGGACTAACGATGTTTCCAGAGACTACCTGGATAGTTGTGCTGGTTGTGTTTTCAGGGAAAGAACTGTTGATCAAGCTGAATTGCTATTGAATAATATGTTGACTAATGAAAATAATTGGACACTTCCTGAACCAACTCCTAAGCCAACTCCGAAGAAAAGGGGTATTCTATTTCTCAGTCCTGAAGATATGCAAGAGGCAAAGGAATCTATGAAAGAAAAAGGTATTAAAGCTGAAGATGTTAAGAATTTACCACATATTGAAGAGATACATGCTCTTGATAACCCGACACATGTAGTAAAGGTAAATTCTCTCTATAGATTTGATGAAGGTGATATTCCTCGTTATAAGTCTGCTAGCCAATGCTTGGATGAGTTTGATAATTTTATTGTTAAACAAGAAAACTTCAATGCTTATGTTGGTAGACAATTGAAACGCAATGGCTATATGATTGAACACTTGAGTGATTATATGTCTAGAGTTAAAGGTGAACTTAAACTTATTAGTAAACATGCTTCTATGGTTACCACTCAAGTAGAACAAGTACTTAAGGCTCAGAATGATTTGCTCAATGAATTAAATAATAAGAAAAATGATAATGTTGTTAGAGTTATGACTAGAGGGGGTAAAATGACTCAGGAACCTTTGTATCCTGAGGGCCATCCTAAGAGAATTGAGCAAGATTCTTAGAGAACTAATGTTGATGCACCTAGTTCTTCTAAAAGGAATTAAAAAGTAAAATGACAGGACTTTGCATGCTTCTAGTAAACCTGGTGTAGACACACCTGAGAATCCCAATGATATTTCTATTTCTGATGCTGAAACACAATCTGGTAGTGAACACGAACCTAGTGATAATGTTAATGATGATATTCATGTTGATGCTCAACCTAGCAATAACAATGATGTAGAGATTGAACCTGCTGTTGATCTTGATAACCCACAATCAAAGAATCAACGTTATGATAAGAGAGACTTCGTTGCTACGAAGCACGGTAAAGAAAGAGAACCATGGGTTCAGAAACCCATGCCTTTTCCTCCTAAACCATCCACAAAAAAGGATGATGAAGATTTTGAGCGCTTTGCTAAAATTATTAGACCTATCTTTTTGCGTATGCGTTTGACTGATATGCTTAAAATGAACCCTTATGCTAAGTACATGAAAGATATTATTACTAATAAAAGAAAGATACTGGAAGCTGAAATTTCCACCATGCTTGCTAATTACAATTTTAAGGGTGGAATACCAAATAAACTAGGAGATCTCGGAGTACCAACTATACCATGATCCATTAAAAGAAACTATGTTAAAACTGCTTTATGTGATCTTGGAGTCGGTGTTAGTGTTATGCCTCTCTCTTTATATAGTAGACTTGATTTGAATAAGTTGACACCTACTGAAATATCTTTGCAAATGGATGATAAATCAACTGCTATACCTGTCGGTATTTGTGAGGATGTGCCTGTTGTGGTTGCAAACATTACTATTTTAACGAACTTTGTTATTCTTAATATTCCCGAGGACGATAGTATGCCAATTATTCTTGGTAGACCCTTTTTGAATACTGCAGGGGCTGTTATTAATTGCAACAAAGGCAATGTCACTTTTCATGTTAATTGTAATGAACATACGGTACACTTTCCGAGGAAACAACCTGAAGTCCACAGTATCAATTCTATTGGAAAAATTTCAACGATTACTATTGCAGGTTTTGAATTTTCTCTTCCTACTATCAAGAAGAAATATGATATTCTTATTGTTGGGGATGTGCATATCCCCGTTGAGGTAACCTAGTGTTATTCAAAATTTCTCTGGTTTCATGTTATTCGAAATGAGTTTGTTAAAAAGACTTGATCAACCTTGTTAGTGGATTCCTTTTGATGAGCATGAGACGGATGAAGTTAGAAAGCACAACTCTCTGTACCCTCTTTTTACTTAAATAAAGCAAAAAATAGAATTTTCTGTCTGTTTTCTGAATTATCCTTGCAATAAAAAATACCCCGAAAATAAAAGTTCTCCAAATGCCCTAAAAATTTAATATGATTTTTTCTCTAATATTTAAGAATTATTGGCACTGAGAACACACCAGGGGGCCTCACCATGTGCCCACGAGGGTGGAGGGCGCGCCCTAACCCCTGGGCGCGCCCCCTGCCTCGTGGACCCCACGTAGGCCCCCTCCACTTATTCTTGCACCCACACACTTCGTCTTTCTCCGGAAAAAATCACCCACCAGCTCAAACCCGAGTTCTAGCTCATGTTGCTGCCATTTTCGATTTCCTAGCTCAAAGCTCCATTCATAAAACTGCTTTGGGGGATTGTTCTTCGGTATGTGACTCATCCAATGGTCCAATTAGTTTTTGTTCTAGTTCTTTATTTATTGCAAATTTTTGCTGCTTAGGTGACCCTGTTCTTGACCTTGCATGTCAAATTTATGTGGTCAAAAGTAGTTTTAATGCATGATATAGCCTCTAGGCACTTGTAGGAGTAGTTACTATCAATCTTGTTGAGTTTGATTCACTAAAAATTTCAGAAATTTTTCTGAGGAAGAAATATGTTTAGGAAAATGTACCAAGGTGGTTCTTCAAAGAAACAAGGACCCAAGCCCGCAATACGTGAGCCGGACTATGAACTACCAAGAGAAGCTCAAGTGCGGCCTTATGAATGGCCGTTAGAAAATTTCATGGTCCAAGCAGGAATTAAGGAGGAATTTGAAGCATATGTGCGTAACGCTGAACTTGAGGGCTTCATGTCAGATAAGTGCCCCCAGTACCACTACCTAAACGATTCCTTTGTAAGAAGGTTTAAATTTACATCATCACGCAATTCTCACACTGTCCTATTTGATCTTTATGATAAATCTTATACGAGGAACTTAGAAGATTTTAATACTGCTTGTAAACTCCCGCAGTAGGGTAGTGTTAGTGAACCTCGCAAATCTGAATTTAAAAAATTTCTTGCTAGTATCACTGTGGGGGAATCTAGAGAAATAACACAAGCTACCATAGGGAGCATTCATTTTCCTGCCATACATTATTTTGCTCTCTTTATAGGTAGATGCATAAACGGTAAGGATGAGGCATGTCATATGTGTGTTTCGGATCTTAGTGTTCTCAAGAGTGCTGTATTAGGAGATAGACAATATAACTTGGGGGCCATTGTTGGACGTAGGTTGCTGATACGTCTCCGTCGTATCTACATTTCCAAACACTTTTGCCCTTGTTTTGGACTCTAACTTGCAAGATTTGAATGGAACTAACCCGGACCGACGTTGTTTTCAGCAGAATTGCCATGGTGTTATTTATGTGCAGAAACAAAAGTTCTCGGAATGACCTGAAACTTTACAGAGACTATTTTTGGAAATAATAAAAAATCCTGGCAAAAGATCAAGACCAGGGGGCCCACACCCTAGCCACGAGGGTGGGGGGCGCGCCCCCTACCTCGTGGCCCCCCTAGAGCTCCTCCGACCTCAACTCCAACTCTATATATTCACTTTCGGGGAAAAAACAATCAGGGAGAAGGATTCATCGTGTTTTACGATACGGAGCCACCGCCAAGCCCTAAAACCTCTCGGGAGGGCTGATCTGGAGTCCGTTCGGGGCTCGGGAGAGGGGAATCCGTCAATGTCGTCATCATCAACCATCCTCCATCACCAATTACATGATGCTCACCGCCGTGCGTGAGTAATTCCATCGTAGGCTTGCTGGACTGTGATGGGTTGGATGAGATTTTTCATGTAATCGAGTTAGTTTTGTTAGGGTTTGATCCCTAGTATCCACTATGTTCTGAGATTGATGTTGATATGACTTTGCTATGCTTAATGATTATCACTAGGGCCCGAGTGCCATGATTTTAGATCTGAACCTATTATGTTTTCATGAATATATATGAGTTCTTGATCCTATCTTGCAAGTCTATAGTCACATACTATGTGTTATGATCCGGCAACCCCGAAGTGACAATAATCGGGACCACTCCCGGTGATGACCGTAGTTTGAGGAGTTCATGTATTCACCATGTGTTAATGCTTTGGTTCGGTACTCTATTAAAAGGAGGCCTTAATATCCCTTAGTTTCCGCTAGGACCCCGCTGCCACGGGAGGGTAGGACAAAAGATGTCATGCAAGTTCTTTTCCATAAGCACGTATGACTATATTCGGAATACATGCCTACATTACATTGATGAATTGGAGCTATTTCTGTGTCACCCTAGGTTATGACTGTTACATGATGAACCGCATCCGACATAATTCTCTATCACCGATACATTGCCTACGAGCTTTCCATATATTGTTCTTCGCTTATTACTTTTCCGTTGCTATTGTTACAATCACTACAAAATACGTAAAACATTACTTTTGTTATCATTACCTTTTGCTACCGTTACCACTACTATCATATTATTTTGCTACTAAATACTTTGCTGCAGATATTAAGTTTCCAGGTGTGGTTGAATTGACAACTCAGCTGCTAATACTTGAGAATATTCTTTGGCTCCCCTTGTGTCGAATCAATAAATTTGGGTTGAATACTCTACCCTCAAAAACTGTTGCGATCCCCTATACTTGTGGGTTATCAGTTGCATAATAACAATATTAATGGAGATTTGTTCGATGGAATTTACGCAACCCGTTTTGCTAATTTTCTTGAGGTACCCATACATGGAAATGATGTGGAGTTGCCCCCTGCTTATCTAGATTATAATGCTATGGTTCATCATCAGTTTGTTGAGAGGAATGATCAATTCCTCCAATACCGACTAATCTTTGACAGACGGCGCACCGTCCATGTTGCTCTCCCTGCTCCTGCTTTCTTTGACTTTCAGACAAAAGGGAGATATGTTATAACCAGGGAGGAGGCGAAGGAGTATGAGAGGAGGACGGAGGCAGCTCGCCTCCAAGCTGCAGCTCATGAGGCAATTGCCGCTGCATCTCAGTACCACCCCAACTACAACTTTGATCCATGGGCATAGACCAACTTAGGCCAAAAGCCTAAGCTTGGGGGAGTACGTATTTCTCACCGATATTACATTCATGTTCACATACTCATGCCAGTTGTCGGTGCTCATACTTTTTCATTGTATCATCCATGCTAGTTTATTTTCTTTTTAAGCTTTTTTCTTGTATGTTTGAAAAACCTTAAGAAAAAAATACAAAAAATTAGTTGTAACTTTTAGCTAGTTTACTTTCCATGCTTGTAGTAGTAATTAAAAAGAAAACCCAAAAAGATTTCTCGTCCTTCTTTTGCTTGTTGGGAGCTTTCCCGTGTAAATAGTTTTATTTCTTTTCTTGTTCTTTGGAGGTCGAGAGGAGAAGACCATGATGAAAATGTTGAGTGGCTCTCACATGCATTATTGTTGATCTAACAAAGAGCCCATATTATCTTGTCTTCTCCCTTGAATTGAATGCTTGCAGATTCGAGCTTAGTCCAATGCATGTGCACTATTATTTTTATCCACACCGTTCGATTGTGCAAGTGAAAGGCAATAATGACGATACATGATGAACTAATTGAGATGAGAAAAGATGGTATGAACTCGACCTCTCTTGTTCTGTAAATATGATTAGTTCATCGTTCCTGATTCAGCCTATTATGAATGAAACATGTTTGCAATGACAATTAGAGATTATAGTTGCTCATGCCATGCTTAATTTGCTAGGAGTTTATAATGGTTTATCTTGCATGCCAACATGCTATTAAAATGGTTGTGATGTGGTATGATAGGGTGGTATCCTCCTTTGAATGATCCGAGTGTCTTGACTTGGCACATGTTCACGCATGTAGTTGAAACAAAATCAACATAGCCTCCATGATATTTATGTTCATGGTGAATTATATCCTACTCATGCTTGCATTCAGTGTTGATAAATTTTAATGCATGTTCATGACTATTATCGCTCTCTAGCTGGTCGCTTCCCAGTCTCTTTCTAGCCTTCACTTGTACTAAGCGGAAATACTGCTTGTGCATCCGACTCCATAAACCCAAAAAGTTATTCCATATGAGTCCACAATACCTTCCTATATGCGGTATCTACCTGCCGTTCCAAGTAAATTTGTATGTGCCAAACTCTAAACCTTCAAATGAAATTCTGTTTTGTATGCTCGAATAGCTCATGTATCAACTAGGGCTGGCTGTATCTTCTATGCTAGGCGGGTTATTCTCAAGAGGAGTGGACTCCGCTCCTCACTCACGAGAAAATGGCTGGTCAACGGGATGCCCAGTCCCATGCTCAAACCAAATCAAAATAATTGCAAACAAAACTCCACATGATTGTTATTAGTTGGAGGCACCCGTTGTTTCGGGCAAGCCATGGATTGGTGCTTGTTGGTGGCGGGGGATTACAAACTTTACCATTCTGCTTGGGAACCGCCTATAATGTGTGTATCATGGAAGATATCGAGATCTCTCGGTTGTTATGTTGATAATGAAAGTATACCGCTCAAAATATTATTCATCTCTATTTCAAAATCGAGCTCTGACACCTCTACAGATCCCTGCTTCCCTCTGCGAAGGGCCTATCCATTACTTTTATGTTGAGTCATCATCCTCTTATTAAAAAGCACCAGTTGGAGAGCACCGCTGTCATTTGCATGTATTATTATTAGTTTACATTGAGGATGACTGTGACTGGATCTCTTTTACCATGAATTACAATTTCCAGTAAGCCCTTGATCTTCAGGGATGCTATGTATTTATGTTTTGCGGTCTCAGAAAGGGCTAGCGAGATACCATCTTGTTATATCAGCTTATGATTGTTTTGAGAAAGTGTTGTCATCCAAGACTTATTATTATTGCTCGCTAGTTGATTATGCCATTGATATGAGTAAATATGAGACCTAAATGTTATTGTGAATATGATTAGTTCATAATCTTTGCTGAAAACTTTAATGCCGGCTTTACATATTTGCAACAATAAGAGCAAACAGAGTTTCTAAAAGTTTTTCTTTATCACTTTCAGTTTATCAACTGAATTGCTCGAGGACAAGCAAATGTTTAAGCTTGGGGGAGTTGATACGTCTCCATCGTATCTACTTTCCAAACACTTTTGCCCTTGTTTTGGACTCTAACTTGCATGATTTGAATGGAACTAACCCGGACTGATGCTGTTTTCGGCAGAATTGCCATGGTGTTATTTTTGTGCAGAAATAAAAGTTCTCGGAATGACCTGAAAATCAATGGTGAGTATTTTTGGAATATATAAAAAATACTGGTGAAAGAATCAACGTCAGGGTCCCACACCCTCTCCACGAGGGTGGGGGGCACTCCTACCCCCTGGGCGCGCCCCCTGCCTTGTGGGTGCCCTGACGCTCCACCGACCTCAACTCCAACTCCATATATTCACATTACGGTACTCTATTAAAAGGAGGCCTTAATATCCCTTAGTTTCCAATAGGACCCCGCTGCCACGGGAGGGTAGGACAAAAGATGTCATACAAGTTCTTTTCCATAAGCACGTATAACAATATTCGGAATACATGCCTACATTACATTGATGAACTGGAGCTAGTTCTGTGTCACCCTATGTTATAACTATTGCATGAGGAATCGCATCTGACATAATTATCCATCACTGATCCATTGCCTACGAGCTTTTCACATATTGATCTTTGCTTAATTACTTTTCCGTTGCCACTGTTACAATTACTACAAAACTGCTACTGTTACTTTTGCTACCGTTACCGCTACTATCATATTACTTTGCTACTAAATACTTTGCTGCAGATATTAAGTTTGCCAGGTGTGGTTGAATTGACAACTCAGCTGCTAATACTTGAGAATATTCTTTGGCTCCCCTTGTGTCGAATCAATAAATTTGGGTTGAATACTCTACCCTCGAAAACTGTTGCGATCCCCTATACTTGTGGGTTATCAGTTAGATGCACACAAGGGAGCAAAATGTCCAAGATATGAAATGATCATCATAAGAGAGATATCAAGGACTAGTCATCATAGCTCTTGCCCCTGCATGCATCCAAGTGAGTGTCTAGTTCACATTGTAAACATCAATGATATTTAACTCACTTCTCAAGTGACGAAATATTTTTTTCATCAAGAGGCTTAGTGAAGATATCCACCAATTGTTTGTTGGTACGAACATGCTTAAGGTCAATGTCACCTTTAGCAACATGATCACGAATGAAATGGTGACGAACCTCAATACGCTTAGTTCGAGAATGTTGCACGGGATTGTGTGCAATCTTAATAGCACTCTCATTGTCACATAGTAATGAAACATGTTTCACATGTATCCCATAATCTTTGAGAGTTTGTGTCATCCATAGTAATTGAGCACAACATGATCCAGCGGCAATGTATTCCGCTTCGGCAGTGGATAGAGATACCAAATTTTGTTTCTTGGAAGACCAAGCCACGAGAGATCTACCAAGGAATTGACATGTACATGAAGTGGCTTTTCTATCAACCTTTGTCTCTGACATAATCCTTTGTTGAATCTTTAGTTTAATAAACTTCATGAATGTTGTGAAGGGGCCTCACCCAACATTACCGCTGAAAGGCCACAAAGTGTATCATTGTCGTTGTAAAAGGTTAGGAAGTGAATGCAATTCGAGGTGACAGTAAAAGTCTTTGCTCCTAGCATTTGCAATTGATAGGGGATTTATGGAGAACCCTTAGAGAGGTCGCGTCCATGGGCTGACCTTTAATTACCATTGTTTTAGCCTACAGGGGGGACTACGGTAGTGGTGTGCGTGGCATGAAGTCTACCTAGAGTAGAATGTGTTCTGTACTCAGCTTCGCTCAACAATAATCGTCAAGAATGGCTCAAGTATCCAGACTATATTATGTGGTTGCATGGGTTGCGTTAGAAACATACCAATGAGAATTCAGACTACCTGAGAATGCCTCACTACTTTGTCAGTTCCACTTGTTACTCGTGCTGCTGTTTTCTTATTACCTTTTATGTTATTTACTTTCACTTTGCTTTGCACCAAACAACTATTTATTTTCGCCCTCAATTTGTCCGGACTCTACAATAATTACTTGACGCAACAAATCCATAATTCACTACAAGAGGCAATGCTTAATTCATGTGCTCCCTGCGGTCAGTTTGACGTGGTGGCCGCACCCGAGCCTTCCCATATTCGCACCAATTTTGGGTTGGATATGTTATTGGGGAACGCAATAATTTTTAAAAAAATCCTATGCACACGCAAGATCCACCTAGGTGATGGATAGCAACGAGAGGGGAAGAGTATGTCTACGTACCCTCGTAGACCGAAAGCGGAAGCGTTATGAAACACGGTTGATGTAGTCGAATGTCTTCCGATCCAACTGATCAAGTACCGAACGCACGACACCTCCGCGATCTACACACGTTCAGCTCGGTGATGTCTCTCATACTCTTGATCTAGTTGAGGCCGAGGAAGAGTTTCGTCAGCACGACGGCGTGATGATGGTGATGATGAAGTTACCGACGCAGGGCTTCGCCTAAGCACTACAACGATATGACCAAGGTGGAAATCTGTGGAGGGGGGCACCGCACAAGGCTAAACAATCAACTTGTGTGTCTATGGGGTGCCCCCTTCCCCCGTATATAAAGGAGTGGAGGAGGGGAGGGCCGGCCCTCATAGGGCGCGCCCAAGGGGGGGAGTCCTACTCCCACTAGCAGGAGGTTCCCCCCTTCTTAGTAGGAGTAGGAGAAGAAGGAAGAGGGAGAGAGAGGG
>NC_041388.1:560679831-560685032 GCF_002162155.2 Triticum dicoccoides | reverse complement strand
TCTCTGAGGGGATAGCTTGATTGTTCTAGTCGGGTAGGAAGAAGCATTGTAAGATTTGCATGTATGGTTGAAGTACAAAACATTGTGCGGTTATCCAAGCATTCTGCTCCTTCACGCATCATCGAGAGAATGAACTACGTATGCGGTGAGGGCTTTGTAGGTAATCGGGTAATCGCTTGTGAAATCCAACCAAATATGTCTGGAATTACATGAGTTTGAGGAGAAATTGGTGAATTGAGAACTTCGTTTCCCTAAATTCTACCGGGGTTTTATGGCCAAGGGTCGGACAGTTCATGACCGGTTAACCCAAACCTCCAATAGAAGGTGTAAGAGTATCTACAATCGGATCCCTCACATCCTTCCTATACATCCGGACGAACAATTCGGTCATTGTTTGACAAGAGATAAGGAAACTGTGACTCAATTGGACCTCTTACTTTGCCCTCGTATTCAAATTATATATGGGGAGGATATGAGGGCCCGATCAGTCTGTCGCGTAGGATGCGGCCCACCCGGACCACCTTTTCTCTTTCTTAATTTTTTATTTTCTCTCTCTCTGTCTCCATACACATCAATCATATGCATGCACAAATGAGGACTTAAAACAACATGTCCGGACACTTAGCGGACCCATTCAGAGACGTTTGAGGAGCCAAATTTTAGGGGACCCGCTATAGATGCCCTAATATAATTAAGGGAGAATTGGGCATGAGATGGATACATAATAGGGTAGGAAATCTCTGACCGACATAAGCAATATAGATAGTGATAGTTCTCAGTTCATTTTCCTCTGTTCGAGTTACAACCCTCATGTCGTGAGAAGAGGCCACAGAGCAATTCAGAGAAAAAGAAAAGGCGAGGGATGCTAGACGAGAGCTCCTAATCAATGACCTACGCTTTCAATAGCGAGGAAACACGCAATCCGCCCCCACCCCCGCGTGATTTTGGGTCGGCCCATATGCGAGGTGGGTGGCGTTTTTAGTTTCTTATTTTGGTTTTTGTTTTTTCTTTTCTATTTTTGCATTTTTCTTTTTTTTGAGATCCAAAACTTCAAGAATATTATGAATCTGGAAAGTGTTCTCGAATACCAAAAAAAATGTACACAGATTTGAAAATTGTTCTGTCATTTTAAAAAATGTTCCCAAATTTATTTTTTTCTAGAATTTCCAAGAATGTTTGCGATTTTTAAAAAAAACCTCCATTTTTTCAAAATAATTCCACTAATTTGAAAACTGTTCCAAGATTTAAAAATATGGTTGCATATTTAATATTCTTTACGAATTTCAGAAAATATTCATGAATTTTAGTAAATGTTCTAGATTTAGAAAATGTTCTTGCATGTATAAAATGTTTATGAATTTGAAAATAGTTCTTGGATTCCAAAAGACTGCTATAAATTTGAAATTTGTTGTCAAAATATTAACGAATTAAAAAATGTTCTTTAATTACAAGAAATGTTCATGTATTTGAAAATATCTCTTGCTTTTAAAAGTATTACAAATTTATACATTATTCTCCAATTTCAGAAAATGTTCACAAAATTATAAAATTGTTTTCGGATTTCAAAAACCATTTATGAATTTGAAAATAGTTCTTGGAATTAAAACACTGGTCACAAATGTGAAAAATGTGTTTAGATTCCTTAAAATATTCACGAGTTTGGAAATATACCTGTGATTTCAGAATAAAGAAAAATAAAATAGAATAAAGAAGAAGAAAGGGAAAATAAAATATAATAAAAAGTAAAAAGGGAAAAGAAAAAGCACAAAAACCCCCAAAAAGAAAAACACAGGAAAAATGCCGGTATAAAATTGGAAAGCAGAGCACTCTGTTTTTTTCCGTTGAAAATGAAGAGCACTCTGGTTGGGTCGGTCCATCTAGGTGCTTCGCTAGGTAGGAATCATGTCGAGCTTTAGTGCACACACCGGATCATCTCGTGCCTATATATAGTTTCTAGTTTAGGAGTCCGAGCTGGAAGAACAAAAGGTGGAGCTCCGCCCTAGTGTTACCCTTTGCCTCGCTCTTTAGAGGCATGAGTGGTCACAACTCCGTGCCGAGGGTGGGCGGTCTTTTGGGCCCGACCATTTTTCCTCTTTTATTTTCATGTTATTTTTTCTTTTTTTGTTTTCTTTTCTGTTTTCCTTCTTTACTTTTTCACCTTTTTTGCGAATTTTCTTTTCAAATTCGTGAACACTTTTGTGTTCATCAATTCAAAAAATGTTCATGAATGTAAAGAAATGTTCATTGAATTAAATTTTTTGTTCATAAGAATTCAATTTTTTCATCAATTTTCAAATTTGTTCATCAATTTTGAGAAATGTTCATCAAATTGAAAAAACTTTCTTCCATATTTCTAAAACAAATATTGGTATACAAATTTTGATCATCAAGTTCAAAAAATGTTCATTGAACGCAGAATTGTTTCCTCGTATGCAAAAGATGTTCATCATTATTTAAATGCGCTCATAATTGTTTTTCATCAAAATATAAGAATGGTTCATTAAAATTCAAAAAGTGCATTATTCTGAAATCTCAAACATTTTTTGAATTCAAGAACTGTTCTTGAATCCGGCGAACACTTTTTTGAATCTGTGAACGTTCTTTGAAATTCAGAACTTTTTTGGAAAAATCACCGGAAGGAATCTGCTTCATGGGCCAATGTACTACCTTTTTTTTGGAGACACTGGCCGATGTACTACCTGAGGGTAGGTTTCGTTCGTTAGCACATCGCCATGGGCCCATGGCTGAAAAAAAAGAGCCTCTCCTCCCGCGGACATCACCAGAGGACGCAGCAGTCCTCGCGGGGCATCCAGCGACGCAGAGGCCGTGGCAGGAACAGCCTCGCGTCAGGCTGACCAGCAGCGCCGGGCTTGTGGTATTGCCCAGCAGCTGTTCGACGAAATGCTGAGGCCTCGCGCCCAGCCAGAGCTTTCTATAGCACACCGAGGGCTCTGCGGTGGTAGTTTGTTTGCGGAAGGACAACTTGATCTGACCCAGAAAGCATCACTATGCTTACCGTACGGTACCAATGGCTCCTTCACAATCTGGCAATTTTTCAGTCTTACAAAGGGATGCAGGTTCTGTAGTCCGGTTCATCTCATTAGGCCGCTCAAGCAGCAACGGTCCAGCAAATACAAGGTCGAGGAGAGCACTTGATCCTGGAGTACAAGCGAAATGCTAGAGAACACACGAAATACAAGCATGGATCCAGGGCAAAAGATAAGCCCAAGCTAGTCTTCATTCTTCAGTGAAGCACGAGCAGCTTACGCTTGAGGATATTTTGGCCACAGACATTTGAAAATCGGATTGTATTGCAAGAATTCAGGGAATTTGCCAGAAAGGTTGTTGTTGTGCAAGATCAGAGCCGACAACAGCCTGCTTCCATTGATATGATTTTCTGAAAGATCTGGGAAGTTGGCCTAGACAAATATTAAGGAAAATGAAGTTTGGAGAGGAGAAAGCTTAAGTAGTGTGGCTCGGGCATTCCATCGAACACCTTGTGTGCATAGAAGGTGAGCTAGAGCACCACAAGCCCTCTCCCCCTCGGCCAGAAAAAACAGAGCAGTATGCTCTGCTCTTACGCGAGGGGGTATATATAGGCACCACCATTGGTCCCGGTTGGTGGCATGAACCGGGACTAGCCTTTAGTCCCGGTTCATGCCACCAACCGGGACCAATGGTGGTGGGCCAGGAGCGAGGCCCATTGGTCCCGGTTCGTCTGGACCCCGGCCGTCCCCCTGGGTTCACGAACCGGGTCTAATGCCCCCATTGGTCCCGGTTCTGGACTGAACCAGGACTAATGGGCTGACCCAGTCTGAACCTTTGCCCCCCTTTTTTTACTAGTGATGGCCGGTGTAGGGAGATGGTTTAGGGCCGGCGTAGGGTGCTTCGTGGCCGCTGTAGGGCAAATCTCCATCACGGCAAGAAGATCTTGATCGTGGTTGAAGGACCTAATGATAGTGGGTAAAAGAAGGGGGTTATCTGCTAATATGGGTTTAAGTGGATGGCTACAATCCCACCTCCAATCCGTGTCGTTTGTTCTCAATCTAATGGCCCCTGATGGAATTTCCAGATTTTCACTGGTTGTCCATTTTCACATCACATGATACTTCGCCTATATGGTAGCTGGCAGCAAAGTATATAGAGCGCACGGTTAAGTCGAAGTTGCATGCAACTCAAAAGGCAATAAAGCGATCAAGGAGAAATATCTAGTGAGGCCGTTAGCTATTCGATCTGAAAGAAGAAGAAAGACGAACGGTCCATGTCAACATACAATCGACATATAGTATCTATACTTTGGTTAGCTATATAGTTACCGAAAAAGGGTTTTCCCCCGCTTTATATTATAAAGCACCAGACACACGATCACAGAGTAACTGCCGGGGCGAACGGCACAACAAGCCCAAAAGGGAAAAAGAAGAAATAAAAGCCAACAACGGCAGCTCGGCAAGCACAAATGATCCGCCACCGCTGCGCCCTCCACCTTCGTCCCACCACACGCCATGGCACCGGCCCGCCGCATACCAAGCAGCACCTCCAAGAAGGAATGCGACGCCAACGACGCTGCTGCCCGGACGAGTCCTAGGGTTTCCCCCGGCATACGGAGGGGAGCGGGTGATGGGTAGCGCCGTTCAAGAAGGAATGATGGCACCCTCAGGTGTCACCGCGTCGGAGCCGGAAGAACCGGCAAAGATTTCTCCCACATCCCCAAGCACCGCTACCCACTCGAACCGGGGCCATCCAACCATCAAGCCACCCGCAAGCACGCGCCACCACGGTCTTGGACACATCCACGCCGCCCCGCTGCGAACACCACCACGAGGCCAAGGAGGCCGGAAAGAAGCGCCAAGCGACGGGAGGAACCACACCGAAGCCAAGCGGGAGGGAACCACCTCCCCCGCCGACGTGCGGGAGGCCCGAGCCCCCGGCGACGTCGTGGTCACCGACCGGACGTGGCAGCAGGGCACACCGGGCCACCCCTGGCCCGGCCAGGTCCACAACGGACCCGCAAAGCCCCGCCGGCCATGTTGCAGCAAGCCGGCACCTGCGCCGCCCGCTCCCAGCCGTCAACGCCGCTCTCCCGCCTCCTGGAGGCCACGCCGCCGGCCCGTCCCGCCGCCGGCCCGCCCAAACCCAGATGGGGCCCGAAGGGCCCAGATCTGGGCCGAGCGGGCTGGTTCAGGCCGCGCCGCCGCGCCGCC
>NC_041388.1:560661281-560679642 GCF_002162155.2 Triticum dicoccoides | reverse complement strand
TCGCCCAGTCGTCCACCCACACCGCGCCAGGATCTCCGCCGCCACGTCGGACCGCCGCCGCCGAAGAGCACCCCCCGGCGCACACCGCCCCGCGCCGGGGAGCACCGAGAGGGGAAGGGCAGGAGGCCGCCGCCGCCAGCAACCCAGGGGCCAGGCCTGGCCGCGGGTGCCGGCGACGGCGGCGGGGAGGGAGGGAGGGAAGGGGGGGCTCTAGAGGAGGGGGGGCGCCGGAGCGCGGCCGGTCGCCCGCGGGGACGACGCGGTTGCGCGAGAGGAGAGGAGGGGGATCAGATGGTGACTTTCCCCGGTGGTCGTTAGCTATATAGTTAGCGCTAGTATTCTTCTGGTTAGCTTTATTAGCAAAAGATATACCACTATACACATCACACTATCTATTATATATATAGTATCTAGCTTTGTTGATAAGATTTCCATTCACTTTTTTCGAAACAAAGAAAGTCAAATTATATATGTGCAATTATTATGCACGTACGCAGTGATTGGTGATTGATTTTTTTATTTTTCATTGCAAGGCGATTAAAATGTGGACCCCCTTAGTTGGCGAACGGTCGCCAGAAAGAGGTGGCATTTGCGAACGATTTTGATGGCATTTTTAGTTTGAAGGGATGGCAGTTTCTTCGAAGTGACATGAAAATCGGATTGTATTGCAAGAATTCAGGGAATTTGCCAGAAAGGTTGTTGTCGTGCAAGATCAGAGCCGACAACAGCCTGCTTCCATTGATATGATTTTCTGAAAGATCTGGGAAGTTGGCCGACACTCTGGAAGATCCGACACTCTCATATACTGCAGCTGACATATATATACTGGAATTGTTACATTAATATGATTTGCGAAGAATACAAGCTCTCTCAGCATTGGAGTCCCAAAGTCTTGGGGAAGTGGTCCTGCTAGAGAATTCCTGGAATATCTAAGAACACCAACGATTCTGGTAGCAGTAGCAGCAAACCTGTAAAGCCATTTAAGTTGAGTTCAAGCATTTGTTCAGAAGTCATAAATAACAGTGTTGCTGGTAGCCGGCCCCTTATTTGATTACAAGAGATATTTATACATCTAGCATTGGAGAACACAGTCCAAAACCAATCAGGGAGAAGATCAACTATGCCTGCATCTGTAATGTCAACTTCACTAATATCCTTCTGTCCTTCGAGCCACAAAGGAAAATGAGGTCCCATTTTGGTACTTGCAAAATGAGCCTCATACATGCATGTTACATGTGGGAATCCAATTTTTGAGTGATATGTACGAGGTTGGCAGATAGACTCCGTTCTTTCAAGTACAGTTCAAAATAATATCGCGGCCCACGAAGTGCGTCCAATTTCTCCGTATTGATCACATGCTGTTCTCGTCCATGGTTTGAAAAGAAAATAATTACTAAATCTTGTTTCAAAAGACACTGTTTGGATCCATGCCATGTGTTGTGGTTCCACCAGCGACATTGCCATTTTAAGCTTTTAAGTACCGTATGTGGACAGCTGAAATGTCAACTCCAAGACTCTCTCAAGTCGAACCAGAATTCAAGCTTTGCATTTTCCAGTCATCCGCTTTCATTATCAACCTGACGTGAGTGCTGGATCCTGTCAGCAATTTGTCAAGAAATTAACGCTGTTCTAGTAGTGGACAAGATGGATTCACATGTCAACAAATGGACACAATGTCTGATTGACAAACAGATTGACAGTTGATCTTGTCTTCAAAAAAAGGGGGTGAACTTGCAAGGATTTTTAAAAGGAGATTGCTATACAATTAGGCGCTTGACAGAGTAAGGCTGACACTTCGCCTTAGTAAAAATATCGCGAAGATCACTTTGTATATACATACAGTCACTGCTGCATTTGCACAAGAAGCAGTCCGACCAGAATAAAGTGTTGATATACAAAAGCTATCCGTCTATATAGCTTAATATTTCAGTCCTAAGTCTGACAAGTAAGCAATGACGGTGGCATCCCAACTCCGACGCTGACAGCTGATTTGTGAAGTCTCAGCTGCTAGAATTTCAAGAACATTGCATTATACAATCACCTGCGTTCGTCAAAGCATCGCTTGCTTCTGGACCAAGGACTGGTATAATTATGTACTTACTCCTAGTTTTTGTTTTGTTTTGTGGGAAGTACTTAATTGCTCCCAGTTATCGTAACTAGTTAGTTGGACCATAACTAGTACTAAGATCTAGGCCTGATCAGTCGATGGATTGGTCGTCTCTCACCAGCTGTACCACGGTCATGATCCTTCTCCTCTTCCTGCCGTTGAGCGCTTCCCAAGACCGGCTTGTCCCCGGCAGGGCGCTGTCCCCTGGTAACACCATCGTCTCCGATGATGGTGGATTCGCCTTGGGCTTCTTCAACCCTTCCAATTCTTCTCCGGCCAGCTTGTACCTAGGCGTATGGTACAACAACATCCCCGAGCTCACCGTTGTGTGGGTCGCCAACCAAAATACCCCGGCCACCAACACAACTTCCTCAACACCGAAGCTCTCCCTCACCAATAGCTCTAATCTGGTTCTCTCTGATGGTGGTGGCGGAAGCCGTGTCGTTTGGACAACAGCCAACCTGACCAATGGTCTGGTCTCGTCTACCCCGACGGCGGTGCTTCTAAACACCGGTAACTTCGTCATCCGATCGTCAAACGGCACCATCCTGTGGCAGAGCTTCGACCAACGCACAGACACGTTCCTTCCCAGCATGAAGATCGGCATAAACTACAGGACGCGTACCACCACCAAGCGCCTGCTATCATGGAGAGGCCCCAGCGACCCCTCGTGGGGGCGCTTCTCCTATGGCAGCGACACGAACAGGTCGTTCCAGACATTCTTGTGGGACGGCGAGCACCCGGTATCTCGTGCTGCCCCCTGGACAGGGTATCTAGTGATGAGCCTACGGCAACAACTACTTGGGGCCACAAATAGCAGTGATCTTATCATCTACCTGGCCTATGTCAACAATGACAATGAGGCATACGTCACTTATAGCCTCTCCGACGGCGCCCCACGCACCAGGATGGTGCTAACCTACTATGGTGAGTTTCAGATCCAAAGCTGGAGCAGTAAGTCATCAACATGGGTTGTCCTCTGGAAGTTTCCATCCGCTGAATGCAACCATTACAGTTACTGCGGCCCGTATGGCTACTGTGACGAGACGGCCGAGGCACCCACCGTGCCAACATGCAGGTGTCTCGATGGCTTTGAGCCGAGTAGCATGGAGGAGTGGACTAGCGGCAGATACTCGGCCGGGTGCCGACGGAAGGAGGCACTGCAAGGGTGCAGTGACGGCTTCGTGGCCTTGCCGGGGATGAAGTCGCCTGATGGGTCTTTGTTTATTGCTCGAGGGAGGAGTAAGTATGAGGACTGTGCGGCGGAGTGTAGCCGCAATTGCTCCTGTGTGGCATATGCGTTCGCCAACCTGAGCAGCAGCAGGTTCGGAGGACACGTGCCGAGGTGCTTGGTGTGGTCTGGAGAGTTAATAGATACGGGAAAGGTTGGGGAGCGAACCGGCGAGACACTCTATCTTCGACGTGCAGGCATGGCTGCAACCAAAGGTACTAGATCTCAGTTTCTCCCTCTTTATCATATTGGTTTTGTCATTTATCCCTCTTTCTACCAGTTGTTTTGTTTTCAATAACATGTTTCTAGTTCTATCACTCATTTGGGACCATCACTTAGTCACTAGAGATAGTTATTTCTTGGTCAATACAACAGCCACTGGATCAAGATTTTTTCATCCCTCTGGTAGTTGCACAAATATCATGCTAAAGTTTGATGGTTGTTCGCCATGACTTAGAAAGGGTTATTTCTCATTCAACTGAGAAATAATAAAACCATTTTTTCTTGTATATGAATTTGTTGCACAGGTAAAAGAATAAAGAGCAATGCAGTGAGGATTGTGCTTCCAGTTGTAGGCTCTGGTGTTCTAGTACTCATATGCATCTCCCTTGCATGGTTAAAATTCAAAGGTACGTTTAGTTAACTCTGTTTAGTAGAAGGTTATATTGGCCGCTTTTTGAGAGAGTATGTGTCACCGCCTAAACTTGGACTACATCGTCTACTACCGCAATATACCCTTAGATTACAAAATCCTCTAACACATGAATGGAAACTAGATCAAATAATTTTGTAGATGGTTTATAGCATGATTTAGCTACTATTTGTGGTGGTGTAGTGATGGATAATGTGGATTCCACATGTTAGACAAACCACATTCGCTTTGTGCCGCTTCATATTCATGCAATCGTAATAACTGAGATACTGGTTATCGTGGGGCTGAGAAACAGAGCAACATCTATGGACTGAGGGTTGTGTCTGTGTTTTTCTAGGGGAGTGGGTGGCTGGGTGGTAGATGTGCCTCGTGGGTTATTTCCTCTAGTTCCATGAGTTCATAAATTAGGGAATAATATACAAACATCAATAGTGGTAGGGGTCAAATATAACTTTATTATTTCTTATTTTTGTGATGTTCTCATTAGAGATGTAGTCACTTTTAACATTATGGGAGCAGGCAAGAACAAGAAAGGGACAATGCAAAAGAATATAAGGCTGGAGGGTATGAGTATCTCTGATGAATTTGAAGAAGAAAACTCTCCCCATGATCAAGAATTTCCATTTGTAAGATTAGAAGAAATTGCCTTTGCAACCCACAATTTCTCTGAAACATGCATGATTGGACGGGGAGGCTTTGGTAAAGTATACAAGGTAACTCATTAAATATGTTCTTTCCTAGGATTAATTCTAATGAAGAGAGCTAATTTTTTCATACTACAAAGTCAAGTATAAGATTTTCACTATATTCCTGTAGGGAATGTTAGGTGGTCAAGAAGTTGCAATCAAGAGGCTAAGTAGAGATTCTCAACAAGGAACAAAAGAATTTAGGAACGAAGTAATTCTAATTGCCAAATTGCAACACAGAAACTTGGTTCGACTTCTTGGATGCTGCAGTGAGGGAGATGAAAAGCTCCTGATATACGAGTATCTGCCAAATAAGAGCTTAGATGCTACCCTTTTTGGTGTGTATTCTAATAACAAACCATGATTTCTATGACAACTTGAATTTGTTTCTTACATTTGTTTCTGTTTTAGATGACTCGAGAAAATTGCTGTTGGATTGGTTGACACGGTTTCGTATAATCAAAGGGATTGCAAAGGGACTTCGATATCTTCATGAAGACTCAAGGTTCACCATAATTCATAGAGACCTCAAAGCTGCAAATGTTTTGTTAGATGCAGATTTTAAACCCAAGATAGCGGATTTTGGTATGGCGAGGATCTTTGGCGATAACTTGGAAAATGCGAATACCCAACACCTTGTTGGAACATAGTGAGTATCCATTTAAAAAACCCATATTGTTTTTTCAGTAAATTTAACTCCCATTAGACACCTCTTGTAATTAAAATGATCAAACAGTGGTTACATGGCTCCTGAGTATGCAATGGAGGGTGTCTTCTCTACCAAGTCTGACGTCTACAGTTTTGGCGTGTTACTACTGGAGGTTGTAACTGGTATAAGGAGAAACTCCATTAGTGAAACCATGGGATTCCCTAGCCTCACAGTATATGTGAGTACACATGAATTTTGTCAAATTTCGTTACGAAAAGTGGAAGCATTTTTTGTTGGATATTGGAAAATAGTACTGATATGATGTTTTGGTTGTTTCAGTCATGGAATATGTGGAAGGAAGATAGGACCAATGAGCTGACGGACTCATCTATCTTAGATACTTCACCAGATGAAATTCTGCTTTGCATCCATGTAGCACTCTTGTGTGTTCAGGAGAACCCCGATGATAGGCTGCTCATGTCATCTGTTGTGTTTGTCCTAGAGAACGGGACGGGGAGCACCCCACTTACATCCCCCAATCTCCCGGCCTACTTTGCGAGACAAAGTGCTGCAACAAATCAGATCAGAACTGACATTCCGACATCCGTGAACAGCTTTACTCTTACTGAGATAGAGGGACGATGAAATAAATCTTTTGTTTTAGCTGTATTGAAATGCTCTCCAAGGAAACAATACATTAGATAAATCGAACACTATCGTTAAATGTATGGCTCAATAGTTAGCGATGTCATTTTCCAAAAAAGGAAAACAGGGATGTATCATGTGTTGCTTAGTAGTCATTACTATCTTTTCGTATGTTCTCCATTCAATTTTTCATTTGCATAACATATAGTCTCAGTTACAAAAAAACTACTCCCTCTATATCAAAATGTAAGACTTTTTTTATACTCCCTTTTGATACAGAGGACTATATGTTAGGATATACGTACTACTTGAAAAAACAAAGGACAGCAACCCTCTTGTCAATTGGATGAGCTTCCTCCTGCTAACATTTCTGGCTTTTTTTTTTCCAGATAGCAGAAGTCGTCTTAATTTTTCATCTACTTTTGCTAAGGGTTTGCAGTTGGAAAAAAGTTATATTTCTGCAGCCTTTTTCAACTCTCCACAGAAATTCATCAGTCACAGTTATGCTAGTGCCTGCCTGTGGGCCGTGACTATAGTACTTGCACACATCTCTGAATATGATACTTGTCTAAAACAAAACTCTGAATATGATACAGGCTAGAGTAAAAGCATCTCTGAACATGCCGATTCTATCCGCTGGACGCTTACATCCTCTAACAATTACACCGCGGCCTCTGCCTATGACACACACTTCATCGCTCACATCCACAACCCAAGTTTGCACAAAGTCTGGAAGCTTAAAACGGATGGAAAGGTTCAATTCTTCATGTGGTTGCTCGTCCAAAATCGGCTGTGGACCGCGGACAGACTCTGTACGCGTGGATGGCCGCACAATGCAACTTGTGCACTCTGTGATCAATCCATGGAAACATTGACACATCTTCTGCTCGAGTGCCCATTCAGCAAGCAAGTATGGTTCGCCTTCAGCTCTTCCCACCCAGGGACAGCGGCTGCTGCTCGCACGACCACAACTGCCCTTGGATGGTAGAAGAAGACCTCATGTTTTCTCTCCAAGAAACATGCCATCCACAAGTCTGTCCTGCCAGTTTTGGTTGCCTGGCACATCTGGAAAGAACGCAATCGCAGGATTTTTGAAAGTACGACCCTGGCTCTCTCCGGCTTAGTTAGCTTGATTAGAGATGACCTCCTGACTATTGGCCAGGCTTTTTGCGAGGAGTAGTTTTTTCCTCTCTTTTCTTTTTTCTCTATCCTTTGTTCTGACTGATTTCAGTCTGTACAGTTTTCCCTCGCCTATAATGAAAAGCAGAGCTCCTGCCGTTAACCGTAAAAAAAAAGCATCTCTGAATGAAGACCCTGCATCCCAGCTGTTCTGAACTTGTGATCATGATCATGTTGCTTTGCTGTTAACCCTGTAATTAAGCTGTGACAAGATGAGGTCATGAGGTAGATAAACACCAAACTACGCATAGTGGCATTTACAACGGTAGCACACGTTACCCTTAACTCCTACATTTGTACCTGGTCTGGTCTGACTAACTACTTCATGTATAGCTTAATGTTTAAGTCACTAGTCAGCAGTGACTGTGGCATCCCAACTCCGACGCGGACAACCAAAATGTCAACTCCCGATACACTCTCAAGTTGTCTCAAGTCTCAACTGCTCTGAAGCAATTTGCCATTATTCCGAAAACGAGTAGGTCTCATTCGTCAAAGCATTTTTTTAATGTAAACCACCGAGGCTTGATGCAAGTGCTCCCAATTATAAGCATCTGTCAGAAGCTTAGCACCGACCATCACCTATGGGTTGGCCAGCTGCTTTCACCTGCCGCATCGGCGCCGGAGCGCTGATCCTTCTGAGCTTCCTGCCGTTGTGCGCGTGTGATGACCGGCTTGTCCCCGGCAAGCCGCTCTCGCCTGGCGCAACCATCATCTCGGACGATGGTTCCTTCGCCTTGGGCTTCTTTGACCCCTCCAACTCCACTGCTATGGCCAAGCTGTACGTCGGCATATGGTACAACGACATACCTGAGCTCACCGTCGTGTGGGTCGCCAACCGGGAAACTCCAGTCTCAAAAAGGAACATCACTTCCTCTTCACCAATGCTTTCCCTCACCAACACTTCCAATCTTGTTCTGTCCGATGGTGATCGTGGCAGCCGTGTCCTCTGGACGACGACCAATGTGGCTACCGACCCAGGCTCGCCACCCCCGGCGGCGGTTCTTCTGAACACCGACAACCTCGTCATCCGATCTCCCAACGGCACCATGCTGTGGCAAAGCTTCGACCACATGACCGACACACTTCTTTCTGGTATGAAGATCCGGTTCAGGTACAGGACACGTGTCCACGACGAGCGTCTAGTGTCCTGGACGGGTCCCACCGACCCCTCGCCAGGGCGCTTCTCCTATGGCGGGGATCCAGACACACTGCTCCAGATTTTCCTCTGGGACGGGGAGCGCCCGGTGGCCCGCACCCCGCCATGGACAGGGTATCTGGTGACGAGCCAGCGCAGGTACCAGCAGGTGGAGGCCCTGAACACCACTGCTATCATCCTCTATCTGGCTGTCATCAACACGATGACGAGGTCTACGGTGTGTTTTGATTTTCGGTTTGAACTTTTTTTCGCCCTAGGCCGAGATGGCCGAATTTCGGCCATTTTTAAAAATTTCAGCTGAAATTTGACCAAATTTTAACTGCAATTTGACTTAAATTTGACCAAATTTTGCCAAATTTAAGCAATTTCGGCCTAAATATACTTTTCGCCTAGGCTGAGATGGCCGAAATTCGGCCGAAATCCACTTTTTTTGGCTGAAAATCAAAATACAGGGTCTACCTCACCTATAGTCTGTCCGACGGCGCCCCGCCTACTAGGTATGTGCTAACATACTCCGGCGAGTACCAGCTCCAAAGCTGGAGCAGCAAGTCGTCAGCCTGGGACGTCCTCGGTGAGTGGCCGTCTCCTGTATGCAACCGCTATGGCTTTTGCGGTCCCTATGGCTACTGTGATGAGACAGCGGCGCCTGACCCAACTTGTAGGAGCAACTTCAACAGGGCGACCCAAACGGACGCGTGCTTTGTTTGCTTTTTGTCCGTTTGAATCGGTCAGATGGACGCCGGTGTCCGCATTTTAAAATGGGTCAGCTTGATCGTCCAACGGGAAGGCCGACCTAAATGTGACGACGTGAAAAAAACAAGTTACATGAAATAAACATAATTAAACATAAAAGTGGCCGGTCAAACGCCGGCCAAAGTCCACCCACATCTAATAAACATTAAATAAAAACATTAAAAAAAGTCTGCGCCCGCCTGCTGCCGCCCCGCATGCTGCCCTAGACGTCGTCGGCCTTGCCCTTGCCCTTGCCCTCGACGTCGCCGTCGTCGGTAAGGTCGATGAAGACCGGAGCAGGGCCAGCCCACCCGAACGCCGCCTGGTACGCTGCCAGGTCAGCCTCCTCCGGCGTCTGCTGGGGCGGCGGCATTGCGGCATGCCGCGCGCGCTCCTCCTCCTCCTCCTCCTAGAGCCGGAGCGCCTCCGCGTCGTGTTGGAGCATGGCCTCGTAGCGTATCTGCTCCTCGCCGTCGCCCTGCTCCTGGCGGAGCCAGTGCTCCTTCCATCGCTCGAGGTGGGCCGCCTCTTCCTCCGCCTCTTCAAGACTAACTATAATTCATAGGGATCTCAAAGCCGGAAATGTTTTGCTAGATGCAGAGATGAAACCGAAGATAGCAGACTTCGGTATGGCGAGGATCTTTGGCAATAACCAATAAGATGCAAGCACCCAACGTGTTGTGGGAACATAGTGAGTAACCTTTTCAGCTTATATAGACCATGTAAACTTGCAATCAAGTTCTAATAATGTGAATGCAATGGTCACACAGTGGATACATGGCCCCAGAATATGCAATGGAAGGTGTCTTCTCCATCAAGTCCGATGTCTACAGCTTTGGTGTGCTAGTACTTGAGGTTGTGACTGGTATAAAAAGAAGCTCCAATAGTCACATCATGGGCTTCCCGAGCCTCATTGTGTATGTAAGTGCCCACAAGAGTTCTATGAAGTTCCAAAATTTAGAAATAGATTAAGTTTTTGAAGATTCT
Source organism: Triticum dicoccoides (assembly GCF_002162155.2). Classification (NCBI taxonomy): domain Eukaryota; kingdom Viridiplantae; phylum Streptophyta; class Magnoliopsida; order Poales; family Poaceae; genus Triticum; species Triticum dicoccoides. The sequence goes on along the minus strand of NC_041388.1, from coordinate 560,669,618 downwards.
TTTTGATACTTTTTCTTGTTTCAGTCATGGAATATGTGGAGGGAAGGAAAGACAGAGGATTTGGTGGACACATATATCATGGATACTTGTTCACTGGATGAAGTTTTGATTTGCATCCATGTAGCACCCATGTGTGTCCAGGACAATCCAGATGACATGCCACTCATGTCGTCCGTTGTGTTCGTCCTAGAGAACGGAAGCAGCACACTTCCACCCCCTACTTGCCCTGCCTACTTTACACGACGAAGTGCAGAAATGGAGCAAATTAGAGATGATATCCTGAACTCCGGGACCAGTTTTACTCTCAGTGAGATTGAGAGTAGATGAAATAACTATTATTTTATTTAGACATGTCGCCGCTCGACCAGGACCTCCTCTGCAACACCTGCGCATAAACCGAGATCTCCTAGCCAGACCCCATCGTCTCCGCCCAGCTAGGCCCCTGCCCCGGCATCCATCGTGCCGACGACTAGCATGGTGGATGGCGGTGGGAACGGTCCTCTTGAAAAAAGTCCAAAACAAACCTTGAAGTCATAGAAGAAAGCTAAATTAAACCATGTACTTAGAATCCTAGAAATTGGCACTCTAAACTTGTAATCCCGATCTATTTTGGACCCTAGATCTGTTTGGCACACCAAGAATACTATAATCCAGACTGGGATAACCTGCTACTCTCACAGACAGAATTTGGGTTGGCCCACTATACCACAACAAGAATTCGTGAAGTTTACAAAATGTTCGTGCATTTTTAAAATTGTTCAGAAGTTTAAAAAATGTTCATGTTTCCAATTTTTGGCAGAAATTCTTTATTTTGTCTTTTTAGAAAAATGTTTGGAATTTTGAAATTTTCCTCACATTTTTATAAACTGTTTGCGATTTCAAAGAAATCACATTTGCCACAAAATGTTCAGAATTCCAACAGTTTTTCACATGCTATGAAAAATGTTTCGGATTTTGAAAAATTGTGCCTATTTTTAAAATAAACTTTTTGCAATTTGGTAAATTATTTGTGTTTTGAAAAACTCGACATCTCAAAATTGTTCACAAATTTTTAACGCAAAATATTTTGATTTTTTCATAAATCTTTTTGTATATTAACGTTTTTGTGTGGTCTTATATATATAGGCCGTGCTATCTATCATCACCAGTAGTCATCAGGGTGAGTGGCTACGTATGCGCACTTTGAGAGCGAGGTCCCTGGTTAGAGTCCTCACAGGCTTTGTGTAGTTAAAAAAATTTAGGAAGTTCTTTTGAAGAAATTTTTTAGGGAAGATCAAAACAGGTTACCATGTATTCAAAAATAGTTTTTCAGGGCTGTTTTTTAGGAGTTTGAAAACATGTTTTATTGTGATTAAGAAAATCAATATCAAAGGGAGTCCAAACAGAGAAAAATCTTTGGACAATTTTTTTTGATCAAAAGCGACCCAGAAAGGTTCAGGACAAGACCAGAAGAGCCACGAGGGAGCGACAAACTCGCTAGGTGTGCCTCAGGGGGGCGTCCCCAGGCTTGTGAGCCCCTCGTGGCACCTCCTGCCCTAATTCCGCATCTATAATTTTTTAAATATTCCCAATATACCAGAGAGCCACCCAGTGGGAAAAAGGAAGTGAAGACGAGTGGTGAGGTGCGTTCGCAACGGGCACCCCTTTACCTGAATGGAAAAGGCCGACGTGGCTATTTTCCTTTGCATCAAGAATCATGCTCAAATCCAATAGTTCAAAAACATTCGGCGCTAAATTATAAAAATCCGACGTTTGTTTTTAATCCTTTTTATTCTATTATGCCGGCATAGTAGCCAGTTCATCTTCTTTTTTCTTCATATGTTTGTTTGTTCGACTCTATGTTTCTTGCTTCTCCGTTCGGCCCCTTATTTTCTTCCTTTTGTTTATATATTTGAAATATTCTAAATACATATATTCAAAAACTTAATTTACATAATTTTTGGAAAACATTCATAAAAATCTACTGTAAAAACAGTAGTTGGTTCATGTACTGTAGAATATTTTGGTAAATTAAAAAAATGTGCGTGATATTTAAAAAATGTTCTCACTTTTTTTGAATTTTTCTAGAATATTGAAACAATGTAAACAATATCTTGTAATATAGATAAAAATGTTTATGAGATTTGAAAAAATGTTCATGCGTTTCATAAATATATTCGCAAGATTTGATAAATGTTTATAAAACGTAAATAAAATTTTGTGCAATTATTTAAAAATTTTACCATTCAAAAATGTTCGTGACATTAAAAAAATGTCATAACACTTAAGACATGTTTTGCATGCTAATAAAAAAAGGTTTATGACATTTATGAAATACTCCCTACGGTCCTTTTTACTCCGTGTATAAGATTTGCGTGAAGTCAAACTTCGTAAAGTTTGACCAAATCTATAATAAAACATATCAACATCTACAATACCAACTATATAAAATATAAATCTGCATTCCATAATGAATCTAATGATATTGATTTGTTTATGTGAGTGTCGGTACTCTTTTCTATAAATTTGGTCAAACTAAAGATAATTTGACTTCACACAAAACTTATATGCAGACTAAAAATGGACGGAGAGAGTATGTTCAACGTGTGTTAAAAATATTTCATTTTGTATTAAAGAAAAGTTCAGTGTGCACTTGACAAATGTTCAACATCTATTTTGAAAAACATGTTGAACGTGCATTTGAAAATGTTCAACCGGTATGCGGAAGAAAACCGTGTGTGTTTGAAATATGAGAAAAAAAGGAAAATAAAACCAAATTTGTAAGAGATGAATGAAAAGTCTAATGAAATAGGTAAATAACAAATAGAAATAAAGAAGAAGTGAGATCAAACGAAAACTTCTAAAACGTCCTTAGAAGCTATAGTACCGGGCCGACCGTTAGCGGAGCGCCGCGAGAGAAGGTTAGATCTCACAGTAAGCGAGACAACAAGGGCCTTTGCCGGCACGGGATCCCAACAAGGGCCACTTTTGGTGCACTGACAATGTGCCACTTGGCGGGGTCTCAGCCGCCGCCACGTGTCGCGTGCTAGGCACTCCCTTCGGATTTTTCTCTGTACATGTTTTATGGTTTTAGATATTTATTATTTCTTTGGCTTTTTGACTTTTGCCTAGGTTTTGGACAATTTTGTTTCAATTTTCTATGCGACAAATATGTTCTCTCTTTTTCTTCCACAAGAGGCATATAGTTACTTCTCGTAGAGGCATCGAAAAAACCATGTTTCTTTTGTTATTGCGAGAGGCACAGATTAACTTCTCATGGAGGCATCGATTTGCTTCCGCGAGAGGTACAACTGTGCCTCTTGGAAAAATAAAACAAACATGTGTTTTTCCTCCGCGGGAGGCATGGATTTATCTCTCATGATGACACATTTTTGCTTCCATGAGAGGCACCGCTATGCCTATCGGAGAAAGGAAAAAAAATGCTTTTATTTTGCTTCCACGAGAGACTCGAAAAATTGAAAACCTTTTTTATTTCATGGGAGGCAAAAATTTGCTCTTGACGAATTTGCTTTCACAAAAGGCACAGTTGCACCTCTTTCAAAAAAGGGAAAAAAGTAAAAAAAATAATCATGCTTTCGGCTTCGCTTTTTTTCTTCTTCATGAAAATAAGTTCATTGAAACCTATGAACATGGTATCTATTTTCGAAGATCTCGATGCGAGGAATCCAATTATGAAAATAAGTTCATCAATTTAGAAAATAAGTTCATCAATTTGAATAAAAAGTTCACCGATTTTTGAAAAAGTTCATAGATTTTCCAAAAATCTCTCAAATTTGAAAGAAAAGTTCATAGAATAGTTCATCAGTTTTGGAAAAAGTTCAGGGAGTTTGAAAAAACTTCATTGGATTTCTAAAAAAATCATCAAATTTGAAAAGCAAATCTTTGGATTTGGAAAAAGTTCATCAAATTCAAAAAAATTCATCCATTTTTAAAAAAGTTCATCGAATTGGAAAAAGGTTCATTTGTTTGAAGAAAAAGTTGGAGAACTAGAATAATAAAAAAAAGGATAGAGGAAAAAGAAAAAAGTAAAGGAAAGGAGAAAAATAAAAGAAAGAAGAAAATTCGAAAAACATCAATGCAATCACATTTAGGTGAGGTGGCAGGGTGATAATCACGTCCGACACAAAACGCACATAGCGTGGGTTTGAATCTCAGGTTTTGCACTTTTTTCGCGGCTTAGAAAACAGAGAAAAATATAGAATCGGGCCAGCCCAGATCGCGCGAGGGGGTTGTCCGCCCTGTACGGGTTGGCCTTTAAGGTGTGCTTAAGGCGCCGTTTTGGTTTTGCGAACAAAACCGATGGTAGAACCCCGTGTGCTCGTGCGGCTCCTCTCTCTCTTGCGCTCCTGAAGAAAGTAGGTTGATCAAACCCTGCTGTTATTGGGTCACCAAAATGCTGGTAGGCTATTTGGTTCGTCACATGTTGAAAAAAAATGTTTGTCTATTAAAAAAGATGTCCTTGTGTTTTGGCAAGAAATGTTCATGCATTTAAAAGACAATTCACAGGTGTGACTACATTTCAATCAGTTTTACAAAAAAGTGATTTTCTGCTAAATTTCCATGTGCTTCTATTCCTTATTTTCCTTGTGAAAGATCCAGCAAAATGCTGACATTTCGTGTTAATAGCACAGAAAAATAAAACATTTACAGGATAGTCAGGGAGTGACCATCAGGAGAACATAAATGGAAAAGAAAGCTGGAAAGCCCATCCGCGTCATGCAAAATCCTCACAACAGGGTCCCCAAAAGGGGTGGTTCTACAGTCTGCACCAGCAAGTCGCCATTGCTCAGTCTGGCGTCTAATGGCCGGGGCCATCTCCCTGACCCGAGGAATATTCTTTCTAAAAATGCAGTCGTTTCTTCTTGCATTCCAGATCTCCCACACGATCAAGATGAGCATGGGTTCCAGCTATAGCTAGTTTGACAAATATCAGTGCCCGGGCCATGCAATGCCGTGCACTCACCTCACTGCTTGCCACAAAGAAGCGGATCTGCTACGGTCGCCGTAGAAAAAAAAGTGATTTCCTGGCTAAATTTCCATGTGCTTCTATTGTTTTTTTTCTTATGAAAGATCCAATAAAATGCTGACATTTCATGTTAATAGCAGGGAAAAACAAAAACATTTACAGGATAGTCAAGGAGTGACCATTAGAAGAACAGAAATGGAAAAGAAAGCAGGAACGCCCATCAGCGTCATGCTAAATCCTCACAACAGGGTCCCCAAAAGGGGTGGTTCTACAGTCTGCACCGGCAAGTCGCCATTGCTCAGTCTGGCGTCTAATGGCCGGGGCCATCTCCCTGACCCAAGGAATATTCTTTCTAAAAATGCAGTCGTTTCTTCTTGCATTCCAGATCTCCCACACGCCCAAGATGAGCATGGGTTCCAGCTATAGCTAGTTTGACAAATATCAGAGCCCGGGCCATGCAATGCCGTCCGGTCACCTCACGGCCTGCCACAAAGAAGAAGCGGATCTGCTACGGTCGCCATAGAAAAAAGTGATTTCCTGGCTAAATTTCCATGTGCTTCTATTGCTTTTTTTCTTCTGAAAGATCCAATAAAATGCTGACATTTCATGTTAATAGCAGGGAAAAACAAAAACATTTACGGGATAGGCAGGGAGTATTTTTTTGAAAAGGAGGTCATCCCCGGCCTCTGCATCGGATAGATGCATGTGGCCACTTTACTAAAGCAAGTTCAACAAAACAAATAGTCTGATCTGCAAAGTACAACTCACAAAAAGAGCAAAATAAGAAATGAGCAACTCAAAGCCACAACCGGCTGGACGAACGGACACTAAGGACCTATCCTATTATACAACCGCCATCCAAACCGCTTGAATATAGTCCATGCTATCATCTCCCACATATTGCAGCCAGTAGCCAGCTGCTCCCTGAAGCCCGTAGGAGTGAGTAACAATCATGTACGGATCTATGTCGTAGCCCTGAAGATAACCTGCAAGAAGTTAACGTACGAATCCATGCCGTACGGATAGTCAGGGAGTGACCATCAGGAGAACAGAAGTGGAAAAGAAAGCTGGAAAGCCCATCCGCGTCATGCTAAATCCTCACAACAGGGTCCCCAGAAGGGGTGGTTCTGCAGTCTGCACCAGCAAGTCGCCATTGCTCAATCTGGCGTCTAGTGGCCAGGGCCATCTCCCTGACCCAAGGAATTTTCTTTCTAAAAATGCAGTCGTTTCTTCTTGCATTCCAGATCTCCCACACGACCAAGATGAGCATGGGTTCCAGCTATAGCTAGTTTGACAAATATCAGTGCCCGGGCCATGCAATGCCATGCGCTCACCTCACTGCCTGCCACAAAGAAGAAGCGGATCTGCTACGGTCGCCGTAAAACATCAATCCAATCCACTGCCGGAGCAAATAAGAAGAAACAAAGATCGATCCGCGGCCACGGGTTACTTGACCGGTGAAGAAGGAATATGACGTACGGGATGGTATAGTGGTGCTATGATTGAGTACTTGCGTGGCTGGTCAGTGGTTCCTTTCCGTTTCCCCGTCGCGGCTGCTCCACGGCCAAATTAATGACCCAGTCCAAACAACGTAAGCACAACGAAGATTTTGGGCCACCTCGGCCTCGGACAAGAAGACGCGGATGTAGCCATCACCGATTCACCGGCGATGTCCACGACAGTACGTTCGTACGTTTCTTTCGGCGCTTGCCATCAGTGCATGCATCAACGCATGGCTGCTTGCTGCATGCAACTTGGCAGGACAGGTCCTCGGACGGCCCCGTCGACGATCGTCTGGGATTGTGTCGCTAGCCACCCGGCGGACTCCCGGCGACTAGTCCTCGGGCATGGGAACCATCCGTCCCCGTCGCCGTCGCTGCAGGCCGGGCGCACTCGTGATGGCTACATGTGTGTCGTGGTACAGGCCAGGGATTCCCGTCCACAGTACCCAAAAAGGTTTGCACCCGTTTTAACTTTTATCTATAATAAAGCAACACAGCCAAATTGGTACATGGTGATGAGGAGATCCTCTAAAGCACTAAGCACTAACAAAGCAGATCAATTTTTTTTACATGAACGCAGAAGAGACCACACCCTACCACAAAGCACCTAGACTACCATCAAGAAAGGAGACTCGCCGCCAAGGGAAACCGCTCAACCTCGTGTCGCCGCTCACACCAAGTTCCCACCAGAGAGGGCTCCCTAGCCTCCCACTCCGGATCGTCGAGCCCGAGCCTGCCTGCGGAAAACGACAACCGCGAGTGGAACCAACTAGGACCATCACCCTGCTTCATGCCCCCGGCCCGACTCACAGAACCAACTAGGACATGCCCCCGGCCCTAAGATCGGCGGAAGTAACAACATGGATTCCCCATACTTAGTCTCCGTACTTGGGAGTTTACTTGGATTTCCGGAATTGTGAACTGGCGATTTCGTTTTCTGATGAAGCTTGAACGCGATCGCGCAGGCCTTACTGCGGTATAGTATAGTGGTGTCAACCGGGTCCCGTTTAAACCCACTAATAATCTAATAGTTCAAAATTTTGATTTTCTCGAGAAAAACAAACTATGGAGCTAGTTAAAACTAACTAAATGAGAGTTGTGGATGCCGCTTATTTGCCATTTACGTCTCTAGTACAGTATTGCTGCCTTTGTCCGGGATTAAAAGGCTACCAGATCAAGGTGCCATATTTTTGAACAGCCAGTGACCCAATTACTCTGAAAATCTCTCTCACTCCTTGCATCCAACAAAATAAACATCACAAGGGCACTCCCACAGCAATTATATCTGAGACAATATCGTACACATTAAATATAAACTAAGATATACTCCCTCCTTTTGGTTTACAGGGTTCAAATCTGAAATCTCATCAACCAAGGCGGATGTTGAGTGGAGGAATGTATCTCGTACTTTACAAAACTATTCAAATTAAACTGATGCTTGATTTGAATTAATTGCAGTGCATGCATGCTTGGTGAGTTTCTTTCTAGTTCTCATTTAAATTTGTTTTATATTTTTTTGTCTACAAAAGTTCTTATTTAATTTGTTTTATGAGAGAAAAAGTATATCATATAATACACTAGTATCATACCCGCTCTGTCCGGGTTCCGGGCCCGCTGACCGAAACGCTGGTATGAAGGCACTGTGATTAATTCTCTGAAATAAGCACAACTCCCTCTATCCATGTTTATTGTGCCTCCCCGCATTTATTGTCAAACTTTGAAATCTATACGACTAATAACAAATATGATTCATATCCTGGAAAACGAATACCATGTATTTGTATTCAAAAGAGAATTTCTATCATTTTTGTTACATATAATTTATCTTTCATTAACTAAATTTATGGTAAAACTTTGACCCTAAATACG
>NC_041388.1:560593519-560660898 GCF_002162155.2 Triticum dicoccoides | reverse complement strand
TAGTGTATCGAGACTGTCCTTATGATAGAAATATGTACATAAATGAGAAAACTTGAATACAAATAAATCCTAGCCACATCTTTGTATTGAGATTCTACAAATGAATAAATTAAGTGCCAATATGATACTAATCTATTATATTATGCATTGAAGAAGAGCTAGTATCATAAATTGATATTATCATACAAATGATGAGGCGCGGAACACCACATCATTCCTTTGTTCCACACTTGCCAGGTGAGGCTTGCAGGACAGCCATGCAAACCTCAACAAGGTGGAATGCCCGGATGGTCGCACCATGGGTGTTGATGTTCAGTGCTCGCTAGAAAGTGGAGGCGAAGGGACACTAGAAGATGAGATGCTCAGCAGTCTCCAGGGGTCAGGGCAAAGATCACAACCAACCTCCTCGTTCGCGATGATGGTTTTCCGAAGGGGGATGTCACACGCGCGGATGCGGGCAAGGGTGAGCATCCAAGTGAAGAATTTGACCCATAACAGCACCCTGGAAGCCCAAATCGTGGCACTGTAACTCGTATAGACGGTCAGTCAACAGAGCACCACACACACCACCACATAGTGTAAGCCTTGGGAAGGCGAATCAAGGTGACCATGTTCTGAACTGCCCGGTGCTGCACCTCACCCGCAGTTGTATTTTGTTGTCTTGGGACCGAAACTTTGTATTTTTATGTAGCCCACAACTTATTTTTGTTATGGAAAAGCTGATGTGAAAATGCTGTTGTGGAAAAGCTGGAGGCCGTTTGGTAAAACAGTCCTGAAACTGTGGATTTGGCTGTGAATTGTCTATAACACCCACGGGTTCTCATTGAATATGTTTATATAGTAATTGGAATTAAAGAAGTGATATGTACATTTGTAGGTAACTGAACCATCATTTTCCAAAGGAAAATTATAACAATGTAGGCAATCCATATAGCTAACACATACGCAATGCTAGTTGGTGCAGAATTGCAGATTCCAGGTATAGCGAACTAGCCTTCCTTTCCTTTCCTACTTATATCACACCTACGAAGGTCCATGGAAATTATCAATCGAGTAGCCGCTAGCCACTCGCCACTCATGGAGGTAGCAGCCACTCCGCCAAGACGTCCGCGCTCTGTCCATGTGTCGGCAGAGATGGAATGTGCTGACAGTTCCATGGCGGTGGAGCCGGAGCCCATGAGCCCTACCGGAAGAATCTTGGAGGAGATGGGTGTCTGCATCGTCGTCCTGATGGGGCTCGGCACGCCAGTAAACCTACCCGTCTTCCGCGCCGGCATCGAAACAGAACTGGTCACCCGATTCCCGCGCTTCCGCAGCGTTCAAGTAATTACAAGAACTTGCGTATAGTCTGTTTCATTCTTGTATATGTTTCTGAAATAATTTACCATCTGCTTCTATATATATCATAATCATCTGCCCATAATATTGCATGTAATAAAAGGTAATGGATGGATCCAAGGACGGCAAACCAGGATGGGTGCAAACAAAGGTGAACGTGGACGACCACATCGTCGTCCCTGTGCTTGATCCTGCTGCAGTGGTTTTTGACCCGGAAAAGACCGTGGAGGACTACGTGGCGTCCCTGTCCACGCTTCCAATGGACAGGCGTCGCCCTCTTTGGGAGTTCCACTTCCTCGACTTCCCAACCTCTGAGGCGACCTCCACGGCCGTGCTCCGGCTCCACCACTCCATCGGCGATGCCATGTCAATCATGACACTCTTCATGGCGTCGTCATGCAGCACAGCTGACCCAGCGAGGCTTCCGGCCATGCCGCCGCCGCCCAAGCGCACTGGCGCCATCTACCAACCGCAGCCACGACCTGCGCTGTCTTCGTTAGGCGATTATCTGGCGTGGGCATGGTCCTATTTTGTGCTGGTGTGGCACACGCTAGTGGACATCATATTGCTTGCTGCCACCGTACTGTTCCTGAGTGATCCACGCACGCTCTTGACACGTGGAGACAACGGCGAGTCTCACCGCCGTAAGCGTTTCGTGCATCGGAGCATTAGCCTTGACGATGTCAAGCTCATCAAGACTACCATGAACTGCGTAAGTAAAGCCGTTCAAACTTTATATTATCTAGGTGAAACAACGCTACAAATAAAATTAATAAAAACCGAGTTCGTACAAAAACCGCACCTTAGTTAAACAGGTGAATCCATAACATATGTACACTAATGCGCACCCTCCTGTTATAATTCTTTGTATGTTTGTAGTTGACGATTAGATCAAAGTTTTAAATAGCATTGCTATAGCATTTGGAGAGCCCTCCTGCTTAAGCTATGGAGTTTTAACACTAAACTGAAAAGGACGCCAGTAGCGGGCTAATTTTCAATATAGAGCTAATTTCTGCCTTATTCTTCCTTATTTTCAATATGTATATATGATGCATTGATGCAAATGTGGGTTATTCAATTCGGATGCCTGATCAATGGTTTTTTTATGCCTAAGAATGTGTATGTCAAGTATATGGTTGTATCATATATCGTATGCTTAATTTTCCCAAAAATATATGATTTAAGCAAAAGTGCTAAATGAGGCCTAGCTTCGCTATAGCTTGTCATAACTTCTAGCAGAGCTGCTGCTAAATGGCTTAACCCTCTATTTAAAACTTTGGTATGGATTATGTTTAACTCTATATTTTATATAGATTTAACCAAGGAGTCTACATGGAATGTTGGAAGCTATCTGGATAATTTCTTGAAAAAAATCAAATGGTTATTAAACATGGTAAATTCGATAAAAATATCTTACATTTTAAATTCTCCTCTAAACAATTCATGAAAAAATATAACACCTAATTTTCCAAAAATAAATAAATATGTGGCCTGGCCTTACAATGCCTAGGTTCAATGACTAGTTGTTCAATAGCATGGCCTTGCCCCCCTAATTAAGCTAACAGAAATGTGACTCACTGGCTGGATGACGCTTTTTGATTTGACTTAATGGATATGTTTCTCTCTCCTTTTTTGGGGGGATAAAAAGGTAGGCTACAGTCTACCTTATGCATTCCAAACCAGACCAAAGTCTGAGAATAGTTCAGTTACAGAGGGGCTTCATTTTTACAGACTCTGAACGATGTGCTAGTTGGTGTGACTTCAGCAGCTCTTTCACGATACTACTTTAGAAAGTCTGGTAAGTGGTATACCTAACAACGATTACAAATGTGCTTATTTATAGACGTGGAATTTTCACAAATTTCTCTATTATTTTCAAATTAGGTCACACTAACACTAAGAGTATCTGTTTGCGATCATTTGTTCCTGTCAACATAAGGCCAATCTCTAGTCGACAGGTAAGTATTTCATATTTTCGAATAGTTTTGAAATAAATATTGAAATTAAATACTGTAACATGACCTTCATATTTTGTTAAGAATATACAATTTCTTTAATTTTATTCTTACAAACAATGAACAGACATATGTTACCAAGGTAGAGACGGGCAATCGACTTAGCAGCCTCATCTGCCCACTTCATATAGCTTTGCACAATGATCCCCTTGATTATGTTCGCAAGGCAAACAGATCTATGCACAGGAAAAAAAGTTCTTTAGAAGTGATGTTCACACAAGTGGTTGGTGAACTTTTGGTGAAATGCTTCGGTGTAAAGGTAGCTATATTCCGTGCTCCTTTTGTACTTTTACTATTCATATGTTTCTAAATACAATGCAACTTGCCAATGAAAGCAGATAGGAGCTTTTATCTTCCACCGCTTGGGCACACATACAACCATAGCCTTATCAAATGTCATTGGACCAGCTGAACGTATAACATTATGTGGACACCCAATTGTCTTCATGGCGACTAGCATCTACGGGCAACCACAAGTATGTCACTTATGTTCTTACATCCAAAATACAATCATCCTTAAGTTGCTTAATTATAGAAACAATGAAACATCCTCATACCGTGTGGTTTTTGTCAACACAACTCATCAACTTCATAATCAATAGAGCAGTACATATCACTCCCATATGTTAAATTTTGAATCATTGTCCTTCATTGGTATAAATTGTCGAAACCCTAATAAGCCGAGTCAAATATATTGTCATTTTCAATAGGTTACTATTTTTGCTCTATTGGTGCTGCCCACTTTTGGTGACAAGTCAGAACATTGCAAAAATTATGTAGTTGCCTTTGGTTGTTCGTGCATGGGCCCCTCAAAGTCTCGGGGCCTTCCTAATATTCGTAACGTGACTATATAAATACTAAGGGCATCTCTAACTTGGTCACCCATTTCCCTTATATGCCCAGATCGGATGATCCACACATTTTTAGGGCTTCAACGTGGATGCCCATTTTTCGCCGGACCAGGTCAAACATTGAAAATCCCACGGCTGGCCCAAATCTAGGGGATCACAAGGAGAGTTTAGACGTCCATCATGTTGTACCCTAACAGTTCACACCCACTCAAAACCTTTCCTGGATCACTGCTCCTCCTACCCGCACTGATCCTCAGTCGGCCAGCCCACTGTCCGAGCAGCCTATCTTGCTATTAAAATCGGCCGGCAACCCCCCAAGCACTAGCCTCAACCATTTCATCATCCCCACCCATCCGCGCCACTGCTACGCTCTACCCCTCGCCATGTCTCCCCATTTTTTTCCGCTCAAGCTCAAGTGATCCTACCGCCCCCCGATAACCGGTATAACAACCAGCTCTCCCCGCCGAATGGGCCTTCATGTTGTCTATGTGTAGTGGAGGTCACCACATCCAAGGAGAGGAGACGCGCACCGCTCGTTTGGTCGCCAAAGCAAAGAAGGAGGAGGTCACCGTTCTTCCATCCATGGATCTACTGGGAGTCACACACCACACATCACACCGCATATGTGAAGGAGGAGGAGGCGATCGCCACTGTTGAAGCCTGAGCCAAGGTCACGGTGTGCAAAGCCCATGACACCATTGATCGGGCCACTGAGCAGAAGATGGTATTTAGGATGAGCAGAGGCGTTTCCCGCTTCCATACCAAAGAAAGCAAACATCACTATTGCCGCACTAGTTGCCGCCTCGGTTGATAGTGAGGAATCCCACTCAGATGTGTCTGAAGAGGAGGTGTCTTCACGGGCTCCAACCATCATTATAATAGATTAGATTTATATTTCTAAGCTAAACGTAAGATCAAGATCTACTTATGAAAAAATGATTAAGGGATAGGTTGAATGGCCTCCATCTGGTCGGATGTCTACGGACACATCTGGACATGTCTGCGGACATATAGGGGTATTTGTTTGAGGATCCGTCATGGATATGCCCTAAAGGGTGCACACGGTCTGGAGGGTTTGCATTTGTACTAGTTCATATCCTCCTTTTTACAAAAATGCTACAATAATGGAAACTTCAATAGAAAAGGAGTAGACCCTGTACATACATTCTATCATCTCTAATGCATATATATATAGCCAGAGCTAGCTACCGTTACCCCCCCCCGCCCCCCTATAAGTCCTAACTTTCTTATAAAAAAGGTAAACTCTACCATGTGCTTAGTGAATGGAAAATCAAACGTACATGTAAGGGTGGGCATTTAGGTTTAGGTTTTACCTAATTATGTACCTTCAAAATTTCTTAAAACATTTATAGATGAGCATCATGTTATAAAATGAGCACCTTAAGAATTAAATTCATGCAAAAATGGGATTGATTATGTACTCTATAAAAAAGGAAGTGGTTGTTCTCACACTATTTAAGAAACCACTTAAAAAATATACTTAATTCGATTAGTATTTATTTTTCTGGATTGTTTGTGTAGGCTTTGACCATGCACTACCTAAATTACGGTAGTACTATCAAGGTAATTATGGCAGTTGATGACGCACAGTTTCCAGATTGTCACCAAATTTTGGATGATTTTGCTGAGTCCGTCAAGCTCATGAAGGATGCGGCAGTCCTAAGCAACTTAACAATATCGACATAATGACTGTGTAATGGGCAGTTGAATATGTGTGCCATGTTAACACCACACATATATGCAATCATTTGCTACTTATGTACTAGTATTGCGTGTGTACTTAATTGTGTGCGTGTGCGTGTGTGTGTGTGTGTGTGTGTGTCATATATTCATATTTTAGTGTATTTGTTTATGTCAATCACTATTGTGTTCAATGTTTTCCCTGTACTACATAATTGGTTATCACATTCGGCTTATCATAGAAAGTTGTTGAAACATAGATTTTTTCTTAAGGGAAGTCAAAAGTTGGTCCTCTTGGATCGAGCGCCTGAGGAGTGTCGCCGACGATCTCAGTCGGGTAGCTTCAGCGCTACCAGCTCGGGTTGCCCAGCCAAGATGGAACCATGTTTTCCAATTGCACAAACTGTCAGCAACAACCCGACTCACGAGGTCTTCATGGAGGGAGCATGTTATAGTGTGGTCACCAGTCGCGATGTCCTGATGACCCCTTCCTTCCTGATACCAATATCCTGAACTCTTGTGGACTCAGTTGTTGGGCCCTAAAGTGCAAATGCTTGCAACATTAGTAATTTTTCCCTTAGTGAAGAACCAATATATCAATCCGTGGAGTCTTATTATATAGCCAATGATCAGTACCTGTAGACAACTAAGACACTTCACTTGGTAACCAAGAGTCCTAGTAAGGGTATCAACTTTACAAGTCTTTCTAGTTCCAAGTATTTGTTGGGGAACGTAACAGAAATTTAAAATTTTCTACGCATCACCAAGATCAATCCATGGAGTAATCTAGCAACGAGGGGAAGGGGAGTGCATCTACATACCCTTGTAGATCGCTAAGCGGAAGCGTTCAAGTGAACGGGATTGATGGAGTCGTACTCTTCGTGATCCAAATCACCGATGATCCTAGTGCCGAACGGACGGCACCTCCGCGTTCAACACACGTACAGCCCGGTGACGTCTCCTACGCCTTGATCCAGCAAGGGGAGAAGGAGAGGTTGGGGAAGACTCCATCCAGCAGCAGCACGACGGCATGGTGGTGAAGGAGGAGCGTGGTAATCCTGCAGGGCTTTGCCAAGCACCGTAGGAGAAGAGGAGGACTTGGGAGAGGGGGAGGGCTGCGCCAGAACTTGGGGTGTGGCTGCCCTCCCAACCCCCACATATATATAGGGGCAAGGGAGAGGGGGGCCGGCCCCCTCAGATCCAATCTGAGGAGGGGGCGGCAGCCAAGGGGGGTTGCCTTGCCCCCCAAGGCAAGGGGGGCGCCCCCCTTTAGGGTTCCCCCAAACCCTAGGCGCATGGGCCCTAGGGGGGAGGCGCCCAGCCCACTAAGGGGCTGGTCCCTCTCCACATACAGCCCATAGGGCCCTCCAGGGCAGGTGGACCCTCCCGGTGGACCCCCGGAACCCCTCCGGTGGTCCCTGTACAATACCGGTAACCCCCGAATTATTCCGGTGACCGTATGATGACTTCCCATATATAAATCTTTACCTCCGGACCATTCCGGAACTCCTCGTGACGTCCGGGATCTCATCCGGGACTCCGAACAACATTCGGTAACCACGTACATCTATTCCCTATAACCCTACTGTCATCGAGCCTTAAGTGTGTAGACCCTACGGGCTCGGGAGTCATGTAGACATGGCCAAGACAACTCTCCGGTCAATAACCAACAGTGGGATCTGGATACCCATGTTGGCTCCCACATGCTCCACGATGATCTCATCGGATGAACCACGATGTCAAGGATTCAATCAATCCCGTATACAATTCCCTTTGTCCATCGGTCCGATACTTGCCCGAGATTCGATCGTCGGTACCCCGATACCTTGTTCAATCTTGTTACCGGCAAGTCTCTTTACTCGTTGCGTAACACATCATCCCGTGATCAACTCCTTGATCACATTGTGCACATTATGATGATGTCCTACCGAGTGGGCCCAGAGATACCTCTCCGTTTACGCAGAGTGACAAATCCCAGTCTCGATTCGTGCCAACCCAACGGACACTTTCGGAGATACCTGTAGTGAACCTTTATAGCCACCCAGTTACGTTGTGACGTTTGGTGCACCCAAAGCATTCCTACGGTATCCGGGAGTTGCACAATCTCATGGTCTAAGGAAATGATACTTGACATTAGAAAAGCTTTAGCATACGAACTACACGATCTTTGTGCTAGGCTTAGGATTGGGTCTTGTCCATCACATCATTCTCCTAATAATGTGATCCCGTTATCAACGACATCCAATGTCCATGGTCAGGAAATCGTAACCATCTATTGATCAACGAGCTAGTCAACTAGAGGCTTACTAGGGACATGGTGTTGTCTATGTATCCACACATGTATCTGAGTTTCCTATCAATACAATTCTAGCATGGATAATAAACGATTATCATGAACAATGAAATATATTATAATAATAACTAATTTATTATTGCCTCTAGGGCATATTTCCAACAGTCTCCCACTTGCACTAGAGTCAATAATCTAGTTCACATCGCCATGTGATTAACACTCACAGGTCACATCGCCATGTGACCAACATCCAAGAGTCTACTAGACTCAATGATCTAGTTCGCATCACTATGTGATAAACACTCAAAGAGTTCTGGGTTTGATCATGTTATGCTTGTGAGAGAGGTTGTAGTCAACGGGTCTTGCCATATTCAGATCCCTATGTATTTCGCAAAACTTTATATCATAGATGCTGCTGCCACGTTCCACTTGGAGCTATTCCAAATTGTTGCTCCATTATACGTATCCGGTATCTCTACTCAGAGCTATCCGGATAGGTGTTAAGCTTGCATCGATGTAACTCTTTATGTCGAACTCTTTATCACCTCCATAACCGAGAAACATTTCCTTATTCCTCTAAGGATAATTTTGACCGCTATCTGGTGATCTACTCCTAGATCACCTTTGTACCCTCCTGCCAGACATGTGGCAAGGCACACATTAGGTGCGGTACTTCAGCATGGCATACCGTATAGAGCCTATGACAAAATCATAGGGGACGACCTTCGTCCTTTCTCTTTCTTATGCCGTGGTCAAGCTTTGAGTCTTACTCAACTTCACACCTTACAACTCTGGTAAGAACCCCTTCTTTGACTGATCTATTTTGAACTCCTTCAAAAACATGTCAAGGTGTGCGTTCTTTGAAAGTACCATCAGGAGTCTTGATCCATCTCTATAGATCTTGATGCCCAATATGTAAGCAGCTTTATCCATGTCTTCCTTTGAAAAACACTCTTCAGACAACCGTTTATGCTTTCCAGAAATTCTACATTATTTCGGATCAACAATATGTCATCCACATATACTTATCAGAAATGTTGTAGTGCTCCCACTCACTTTCTTGTAAATACAAGTTTCTAGCAAACATTGTATAAACCTAAAAGCTTTGATCACTCCATCAAAACATATATTCCGATTCCGAGATGCTTGCTCTAGTCCATAGAAGGATTGCTAGAGCTAGCATACCTTTTAGCATCCTTAGGATCAACAAAACCTTTTATTGTATCACATACAACTTTTCTTATGAAAACTGGTAAGAAAACTTGTTTTGACATCCATCTGTAAGATTTCATAATCGAAAAATACAGCTAATGCTATCATGATTCCGATGGACTTAAGCATCGCTACGGGTGAGAAATTCTCATCGTAGTCAACTCCTTCAACTTGTGAAAAGACTCTTTCCCACAAGTCGAGCTTCATAGACGGTAACATTACCACCCATGTCCGTCTTCTTCTTAAAGATCCATTTATCTCAATGGCTTGCCGATCATCGGGCAAGTCCACCAAAGTCCATACTTTGTTCTGATATATGGATCCTATCTCGGATTTCATGGCTTCTAACCATTTGTCGAAATACGGGCCCACCATGGCTTCTCCATAGCTCGTAGGTTCATTGTTGTCTAACAACATGATATCTAAGACATGATTACCGTACCACTCAGGAGTAGTACATGTCCTTGTCGACCTACGAGGTTCGATAGCAACTTGATCCGAAGCTTCATGATCACTATCATTAACATCCTATTCAACAGACATAGCCTCCACAGAAAACATCTTTCTGTGTTGCATCACTCTCTGGTTGAAGTAAAGGTTCGATAACCTCATCAAGTTCTATCTTCCTCCCACTCAATTCTTTAGAGAGAAACTCCTTCTCGAGAAAGGACCCGTTCTTAGCGACAAACAATTTGCCCTCAGATCTGAGATAGAAGGTATACCCTACTGTCACCTTTGGGTATCCTATGAAGATGTGTTTGTCCGCTTTGGGTTCGAGCTTCTCCGGCTGAAGCCTTAAGCATTGCAGCCCCAAACATTAAGAAACGACAACTTTGGTTTCTTGCCAAACCAATGTTCATACGACGCCGTCTCAACGGACTTAGATGGTGTCCTATCTAAAGTGAATGCAGCTGTTTCTATCGCATAACCTCAAAATGAAAATGGTAGATTGATAAGAGACATCATAGATCGCACCATATCTCATAAGGTTCGATTAAGACGTCCGGACACACCATAACCCAGTGGTGTTCCAGGTGGCTTCAACTGTGAAACAATTCCAAAATGTCTTAAGTGTTTGCCAAACTCATAACTCAGATATTCTCATTGATCAGATCGTAGGAATTTGATCTTCTTGTTATGATGATTCTTAACTTCACTCTGAAATCGCTTAAACTTTTGAAACGTTTTAGACTTGTGCATCATTAAGTAAATATACCTATATCTACTCAAATCGTCAGTGAAGATGAGAAAATAGCGATATCCATCGCACGCTTCAATTCTCATTGGATCACACGCATCAGCATGTATGATTTCCAACAAGTCACTTGCCTGTTTCATTGTACCTGAAAGCGGGGTCTTAGTCATCCTGCCCATGAGGCATGGCTCGCATGTGTCAAGCGATTCAAAATCAAGTGACTCCAAACAGCCATAGACATGGAGTTTCTTCATGCCTCTTACGCCAATATGACCTAAGCGGCAGTGCCACGAGAAAGTGGTACTATCATTATTAACTCTACATCTTTTGGCGTGAACATGTGTATTACCACGACCGAGATTCAATGAACCATTCACATAGGGTGCATGACCATGAAAGGTATCATTCATGTAAACAGAATAACCATTATTCTCTAACTTAAATGAATGACCGTATTGCAATGAACATGATCTAATCATATTCATGCTCAACGTAGACACCTGATAACATTTATCTAGGTTCAATACTAATCCCGAAGGCAGATGGAGCGTGCGATGGTGATCTCATCAACTTTGGGAACACTTCCAACACACATCGTCACCTCGCCCCTAGCCAGTCTCCGTTTAGTCCGTAGCTTTTGCTTCAAGTCACCAGTAATAGCAACTGAACCGGTATCCAATACCCAGGTGCTACCAGGAGTACTAGTGAGGTACACATTAATAACACGTATATACTTTGTTGAAGTTGCCAGCCTTCTTATCTACCATGCATTTGGGGTAATTCCTCTACCAGTGACCGTTCCCCTTACAATAGAAGCACTTAGTCTCGGGTTTGGGTTCAACCTTGGGTTCCTTTACTGGAGCGGCAACTGGTTTGCCATCCATGAAGTTTCCCTTCTAACCCTTGCCCTTCTTGAAACCAGTGGTCTTGTTAAACCATCAACACTTGATGCTCCTTCTTGATTTCTACCTTTTACGGTCTTAAGCACCGCGAACAGCTCCGGGATCAACTCCATACCTTGCATGTCATAGTTCATCACGAAGATCTAGTAGCTTAGTGATAGTGGCTAGAGAACTCTATCAATCACTATCTTATCTGGAAGTTTAACTCCCACTTGATTTAAGTGATTGTAGCACCCAGACATTCTGAGCGCATGCTCACTAGCTGAGCTATTCTCCTCCATCTTGTTGGCTAAAGAACTTGTCAGAGGTCTCACACCTCTCAACACGGGCATGAGCCTGAAATCCCAAGTTCAGCTCTTGGAACATCTCATATGTCTTATGGCGTTCAAAACGTCATTGAAATCCCGATTCTAAGCCGTAAAATATGGTGCACTAAACTATCAAGTAGTCATTAGGATGTGTATGTCAGGTGTTCACAACATCCACAGACGACATTGTAGGGGTTTGCACATCGAGCGGTGCATCAAAGACATAAGCCTTCTGTGTAGCAGTGAGGACACTCCTCGGACTACGGACCTAGTCCGCATCATTGCTTACAATATCTTTCAACTTAATCTTTCTCTAGGAACATATTGAAACAGGGAGCTACAACGTGAGCTATTTATCTACAACATATTTGCAAAGACAATTTAGACTATGTTCATGATAATTGAGTTCATCTAATCAAATTATTTAATGAACTCCCACTCAGATAGACATCCCTCTAGTCATCTAAGTGAAACATGATCCGAATCGACTAGGCCGTGTCCGATCATCACGTGAGACGGACTAGTCATCAACGGTGAACATCTCATGTTGATCGTATCTTCTATACGACTCATGTTCGACCTTTCGGTCTTCCGTGTTCCGAGGCCATGTCTGTACATGCTAGGCTCGTCAAGTCAACCTAAGTGTATTGCGTGTGTAAATCTGGCTTACACTCGTTGTATTCGAACGTTAGAATCTATCACACCCGATCATCACGTGGTGCTTCGAAACGACGAACCTTCGCAACGGTTCACAGTTAGGGGGAACACTTTCTTGAAATTTTAGTGAGGGATCATCTTATTTAAGCTACCATCGTTCTAAGCAAATAAGATGTAAAACATGATAAACATCACATGCAATCAAATAGTGACATGATATGGCCAATATCATTTTGCTCCTTTTGATCTCCATCTTCGGGGCTCCATGATCATCGTTGTCACCGGCATGACACCATGATCTCCATCATCATGATCTCCATCATCGCGTCTTCTTGAAGTTGTCTCGTCATCTATTACTTCTACTACTATGGCTAACGCTTTAGCAATAAAGTAAAGTAATTACATGATGTTTATGTTGACACGCAGGTCATAAATAAATTAAGACAACTCCTATGGCTCCTGCCGGTTGTCATACTCATCGACATGCAAGTCGTGATTCCTATTACAAGAACATGATCAATCTCATACATCACATATATCATTCATCACATCCTTTTGGCCATATCACATCACAAGGCATATGCTGCAAAAACAAGTTAGACGTCCTCTAATTGTTGTTGCAAGTTTTTACATGGTTGCTATAGGTTTCTAGCAAGAACATTTCTTACCTACGCCAAAACCACAACGTGATATGCCAATTTCTATTTACCCTTCATAAGGACCCTTTTCATCGAATCCGATCCGACTAAAGTGGGAGAGACAGACACCCGCTAGCCACCTTATGCAACTAGTGCATGTCAGTCGGTGGAACCAGTCTCACGTAAGAGTACGTGTAAGGTCGGTCCGGGCCGCTTCATCCCACGATGCCGCCGAATCAAGATAAGACTAGTAACGGCAAGTAAATTGACAAAATCAACGCCCACAACTGCTTTGTGTTCTACTCGTGCATAGAAACTACGCATAGACCTAGCTCATGATGCCACTGTTGGGGAACGTAGCAGAAATTTAAAATTTTCTACGCATCACCAAGATCAATCCATGGAGTAATCTAGCAACGAGGGGAAGGAGAGTGCATCTACATACCCTTGTAGATCGCTAAGCGGAAGCATTCAAGTGAACGGGGTTGATGGAGCCGTACTCTTTGTGATCCAAATCACCGATGATCCTAGTGCTGAAAGGACGGCACCTCCGCGTTCAACACACGTACAGCCCGGTGACGTCTCCTACGCCTTGATCCAGCAAGGGGAGAAGGAGAGGTTGGGGAAGACTCCATCCAGCAGCAGCACGACGGCATGGTGGTGAAGGAGGAGCGTGGTAATCCTGCAGGGCTTTGCCAAGCACCGTAGGAGAAGAGGAGGACTTGGGAGAGGGGGAGGGCTGCGCCAGAACTTGGGGTGTGGCTGCCCTCCCAACCCCCACATATATATAGGGGCAAGGGAGAGGGGGGCCGGCCCCCTCAGATCCAATCTGAGGAGGGGGCGGCAGCCAAGGGGGGTTGCCTTGCCCCCCAAGGCAAGGGGGGCGCCCCCCCTTTTAGGGTTCCCCCAAACCCTAGGCGCATGGGCCCTAGGGGGGGAGGCGCCCAGCCCACTAAGGGGCTGGTCCCTCTCCACATACAGCCCATAGGGCCCTCCAGGGCAGGTGGACCCTCCCGGTGGACCCCCGGAACCCCTCCGGTGGTCCCGGTACAATACCGGTAACCCCCGAATTATTCCGGTGACCGTATGATGACTTCCCATATATAAATCTTTACCTCCGGACCATTCCGGAACTCCTCGTGACGTCCGGGATCTCATCCGGGACTCCGAACAACATTCGGTAACCACGTACATCTATTCCCTATAACCCTACTGTCATCGAGCCTTAAGTGTGTAGACCCTACAGGCTCGGGAGTCATGTAGACATGGCGGAGACAACTCTCCGGTCAATAACCAACAGCGGGATCTGGATACCCATGTTGGCTCCCACATGCTCCACGATGATCTCATCGGATGAACCACGATGTCAAGGATTCAATCAATCCCGTATACAATTCCCTTTGTCCATCGGTCCGATACTTGCCCGAGATTCGATCGTCGGTACCCCGATACCTTGTTCAATCTCGTTACCGGCAAGTCTCTTTACTCGTTGCGTAACACATCATCCCGTGATCAACTCCTTGATCACATTGTGCACATTATGATGATGTCCTACCGAGTGGGCCCAGAGATACCTCTCCGTTTACGCAGAGTGACAAATCCCAGTCTCGATTCGTGCCAACCCAACGGACACTTTCGGAGATACCTGTAGTGAACCTTTATAGCCACCCAGTTACGTTGTGACGTTTGGTGCACCCAAAGCATTCCTACGGTATCCGGGAGTTGCACAATCTCATGGTCTAAGGAAATGATACTTGACATTAGAAAAGCTTTAGCATACAAACTACACGATCTTTGTGCTAGGCTTAGGATTGGGTCTTGTCCATCACATCATTCTCCTAATGATGTGATCCCGTTATCAACGACATCCAATGTCCATGGTCAGGAAATCGTAACCATCTATTGATCAACGAGCTAGTCAACTAGAGGCTTACTAGGGACATGGTGTTGTCTATGTATCCACACATGTATTTGAGTTTCCTATCAATACAATTCTAGCATGGATAATAAACGATTATCATGAACAATGAAATATATTATAATAATAACTAATTTATTATTGCCTCTAGGGCATATTTCCAACAGTATTAATATATTTTGTGGTTGGATTGGTGATTGCAAGTAAGTAATAAAATGGTTCAGATTGTAAATAATAATAAAATGAGTTGATCGAGGTTGTACCGATGAGGAATAATGGACCGGGACCCATAACTTCACTACTGACATAACTCCATAAAGCATAACATTGGTGTGGTGGACAATTTACAGTTAAATATCGATTAAATTGTAGTTTTTATATTGATCATACATGCCATGATTTCATATAGCATTATGTCCATATATCTATAGACCATTATCTGATGGCATATATAGCTAATACTCCACTAAAGACCCGCTTTTTAGCTTGCATCTCATTGTATTAAGAAAAAATAGAGTATTGAATTAAGCAATGTGACATAATGTTGATAGTATATTGTCCTCTAGTTCTTCACCCAGACAACTGCACAAGTATATTTTATCCTTAGTGGCAAAAACAAAATATAAGGCTTTTGATCCTTTTATCACTAAGATAGGTTACTTGCAAGGTTAAACCCAACTAACATACACAACTCCCTCTTGAAGATTATTCATCTAGACATGACCATTGAAAATACTAATGGATTGGTGATCATATATGTCTAGAAATCATGGAGCAAGGAAGTCATATGTATTCAAATAAACAATATATGGATCTAATCATAAAGTGACAATTAACATACTACAACAAACACACCACTAGTTGCATCAGATGGATCACAATCATGTTAGGCAGCTCATGTGATCATTGCATTGTCGAACAAGGGGGATATGGTGATATCTAGGTAACGTTCTGGACCCACAGTCCTAGGAGGAATACTCGGACATGGACATTGTGGTACCAAGGTTGATGAATATACTGGAAAATCCCTCTAGATTGGATCGCCGTAACAAAAGAGGTGGCGCCGGCGTAAAAAAGTCATAGATATATAAAACTTGGATTTTCGAGAATATATGAAGGCGCGGGCGCCGGTAGGCAACAATGGGGTTTCCTAAGGCCCTCACATGGCCCCACCCAATAACCCACATGTTGGTCACATGGGTCCACTGAAGGAAATATGCCCTAGAGGCAATAATAAAGTTATTATTTATTTCCTTATTTCATGATAAATGTTTATTATTCATGCTAGAATTGTATTAACCGGAAACATAATACATGTGTGAATACATAGACAAACAGAGTGTCACTAGTATGCCTCTACTTGACTAGCTCGTTAATCAAAGATGGTTATGTTTCCTAACCATAGACAAAGAGTTGTTATTTGATTAACGGGTTCATATCATTAGGATAATGATGTGATTGACTTGACCCATTCTGTTAGCTTAGCACTCGATCGTTTAGTATGTTGCTATTGCTTTCTTCATGACTTATGCATGTTCCTATGACTATGAGATTATGCAATTCCCGTTTACCGGAGGAACACTTTGTGTGCTATCAAATGTCACAACGTAACTGGGTGATTATAAAGGAGCTCTACAGGTGTCTCCAAAGGTACATGTTGGGTTGGCGTATTTCGAGATTAGGATTTGTCACTCCGATTGTCGGAGAGGTATCTCTGGGCCCTCTCGGTAATGCACATCACATAAGCCTTGCAAGCATTGCAACTAATGAGTTAGTTGCGAGATGATGTATTATGGAACGAGTAAAGAGACTTGCCGGTAACGAGATTGAACTAGGTATTGAGATACCGACGATCGAATCTCGGGCAAGTAACATACCGATGACAAAGGGAACAACGTGTGTTGTTATGCGGTCTGACCGATAAAGATCTTCGTAGAATATGTAGGAGCCAATATAAGCATCCATGTTCCGCTATTGGTTATTGACCGGAGACGTGTCTCGGTCATGTCTATATTGTTCTCGAACCCGTAGGGTCCGCACGCTTAAGGTTTCGATGACAGTTATATTATGAGTTTATGAGTTTTGATGTACCGAAGGAGTTCGGAGTCCCAGATGAGATTGGGGACATGACGAGGAGTCTCGAAATGGTTGAGACGTAAATATCGATATATTGGACGACTATATTCGGACATCGGAAAGGTTCCGAGTGGTTCGGATATTTTTCGGAGTACCGGGGAGTTACGGGAATATGGGGGAAGAATTATATGGGCCTTATTGGGCTTTAGGGGAGAGGGACAGGCAGGCCGCGCGCCCCCCCATTGACTAGTCCAAATTGGACTAAGGGGAGGGGCGGCGCCCCCTCCTTCCTTCTCTTCCCTCTTCCCCTTCCTTGTTTCCTACTCCTACTACATGGAAGGACTCCTAGTTGGACTAGGAAAAGGGGAATCCTACTCCCGGTGGGAGTAGGACTCCCCTAGGGCGCGCCATAGAGAGGGCTGACCCTCCCCTCCTCCACTCCTTTATATATGGGGGCAGGGGGCACCCCATAGACACACAAGTTGATCTTCATGATCGTTCTTTTAGCCGTGTGCGGTGCCCCCATCCACCATAATCCTCGATAATATTGTAGCGGTGCTTAGGCGAAGCCCTGTGATAGTAGAACATCAAGATCGTCACCACGCCATCGTGCTGATGGAACTCTTCCCCGACACTTTGCTGGATCGGAGTCCGAGGATCGTCATCGAGCTGAATGTGTGCTAGAACTCGGAGGTGCCGTAGTTTCGGTGCTTGATCGGTCGGTGTCGGTGTCAAAACTGGCGGATCTCGGGTAGGGGGTCCCGAACTGCGCGTCTAGGCCGGATGGTAACAGGAGACAGGGGACACTTTGTTTTACCCAGGTTCGGGCCCTCTCGATGGAGGTAAAACCCTACTCCTGCTTGATTAATACTGATGATATGGGTAGTACAAGAGTAGATCTACCACGAGATCAAGGAGGCTAAACCCTAGATTCCCTTTGTTAAAGCGGAGGAATCCGATAGATTCCGATAGGTCATCGAGTGGCTGACCAGTCTCACGCTATATCATGACAGTCAGTTTTCGGCTTTCTCTACTGAGGTGCTCGCCCTGGCCGAACCGGGGGCACAATCGCAGTAGTTCTCCTGGTGCTACCTTAGCCGATAGAGCGGAACATAAGGTAGCCGAACTCAGGAGCCGGGCAACCCAACATTTGACCAAAGACATGATTCAGAGCTGATGCATATAATGCCAAAACTCGCGACGCCGAACACTCCCTAAGGTGTTCGGTCTTTATGAGTGCGGGCGAAACAACACTCTTTATTAAAAAAGCCCCTAGTGTCCAGGTACGTGCAAAAATTCTGACGTGGCCACACGCCAAGACGCCAGCCTCCTCCTTGGTTATAACAGAAAGGAAAAAACTAGGGGATGTGTAGCAACGAGAGACAGTAAAAAAGGTTTACGCAGGGTCTTAATCTAAAAAAAATCCTTTAGGACGGGTCCCTACTGCACGTCTGCGCCTGTGTCTCCGTTGTGTCGTATCCTGGACGGGTGTCGCACGATGTTCATCTGTAAAAGAGAGGAACTGAATTTAAAACGGGTCACGCTGGAAAAGCTTAAAATAAGCAAAGTATAAAGTAAGATATATGAGATTGAGCTTTATTGTCTCTTATTGTATATGCGTGGAGCCCCTAGTGAGGGGGTATATGGCTTCTAGGCCTGCATCAATGATGATTTTTCACCGAACTCGTCTATCCATGTTCGTGGTCTTGAATGACCTATTTCGAAGTTTATTGGCCGGTGAGGCCATTTTGCTGTGGGGCTGTTAAGGCGGCCGCATAGTCCTCCGCTTGGGGAGGCGCACTTTAGTGCTTCCCCTTCAAAGAGATGATGCCTCGTGGACCGGGCATCTTGAGCGTAAGAGATGCATAATGCGGTATTGCGTTAAAGCGAGCGAAAGCTTCGCGTCCGAGTAGTGCTTGATAGCGACTTGAGAACGGGACGATATGGAAGGTCAGCTTTTCGCGGTGGAGGTTATCGGCAGAGCCGAATGTGACTGTGAGCCGGAGAAAACCCGTACAATGGGTGTCCGGACCAGGTATTACCCATTGAAAGGAGGTTTTACTGTGGCGGATTCTTGCTGGGTTTATCCCCATGTGCTGGATTGTATCCTGATATATCAGGCTTAGTCCATTGCCGCCGTCCATAAGGACATTTGAAAATTTGAGTCCGCCAATTATTGGATCGAGTATCAAGGCAGTCCAGCCTGCGTTCTTGATATTCCTAGAATAATCTAGCTGATCGAAGATGATCGGTTTTGACAACCAGTGGCAGGACCCTTTGGGTCGTGTGGTGCGTACCTTTAGGGGCGCCACACGTTTTGTTATATGAAGTGAGTTCACTGTTTTTACTTCTTGTGGGAAGTTCTTTTGTTTCCTGGTGCTCTGCTTTTGGGGTTCGTCCTCGTCTTTGCTTGGTGTGTCGAGCCCCTTGTGTTCGGCGTTGAGTCTGCCGGATTGTTTGAAAACCCAACAGTCCATGTGGGTATGGTTAGCAGGCTTCCGGGGAGTACTGTGTATCTGACATATCCTGTCCAGGATTTTATTTAGGTTGGATGGATCGTCCCTGTTATCCTGGGGGGGGGGGGCGATTTTTCCTGATTTTGTCGTGAGCCTTTGAATCCGGCATTGACTGCCGTGCTCTTCGGATTTTTGTCCTTAGTCCAACGATGGTCCTTGTTGCATCGCGGTTTTCTGTTTCCATCCCTAGTTTCGGATGTACTTGGGTTGCTGGAGCTGCGCCTTGCCAACCAGTTGTCCTCCCCTGCACAAAAGCGGGTCATGAGGCTTGTTAGTGCAGCCATTGTTCTTGGCTTCTCTTGGCCGAGGTGTCTGGCGAGCCATTCGTCTCAGACATTATGCCTGAAAGCTGCTAAGGCTTTGGCGTCCGGACAGTCGACTATCTGGTTCTTTTTAGTGAGGAATCTTTTCTAGAACTGCCGAGCTGACTCTCCGGGTTGTTGAGTTATGTGACTAAGATTGTCTGCATCCGGGGGACAGACATAGGTCCCTTGAAAGTTTGCTCGGAAAGCATCCTCGAGCTCTTCCCAGCTTCCAATTGTGTTTTCTGGAAGGCTTTTAAGCCAATGCCGGGCTGGCCCTTTAAGCTTAAGGGGTAGATATTTTATGGCGTGGAGATCATCTCCTCTAGCCATGTGTATGTGGAGGATATAATCCTCGATCCAGACTCCAGGGTCTGTTGTTCCATCATATGTCTCTATGTTTACGGGTTTGAATCCCTCTGGGAATTCATAGTCCAGGACCTCATCGGTGAAACATAGAGGATGTGCGGCGCCCTTGTATCTGGGTGTGCCGGATTCTGATGATGGCTTCATAGCGTTGCTTATGAGAGCTTGCTTTCTTGGCCCGTAAATGGACCTGACTGGGCCATGATGCGAATCCTTAAGAGGGTCGCATGCCAATTTAGGTGCGGCGCCGCTTGCCGCTTTATGGGGTCGTCTATCCGGCCGTGTGGCTTTTTCATTTTTTGAATGCGAGGGCTCTAGGGCCTCTTCGTCGAATTCAGGCAATAGCTTTCTTTTCGGATAGCTTTTAGTGCGGCGACTGTCGCCGTACTTATCTGTGGTATTGATTACTTTACTCCATCTGATCTGAAGTGCGTCTTCCGCTGTTTTTAGCTTCCGCTTCTGCTTCTTTAGGCTTCGTGCAGTTGCAACGAGCCTCTCGTGGAGATTCTTCTACTCCGTAGGTTTATTCGGCGTGAGGTCGCCGTTTTCGCCGGAGGAGGGATGTTCGGTTTCTCTATCCGTGTTTCCTTGTTCGGACGGTTGCTCTAAGGCCTGCTCGTCGTCCGCCGGCTCGTCCTCCTCTATGGCTGGGTTTTTGTCGAGGCGGAGCTTGGGTCGGCGTTTACGCCGACGCTTTGATTGCTTTTCGGGGGGTCGATTTCTCGTCCCATCCCCTTTTTCCTCGTTGTCGCTTCCTTTAGGGTTGTCCACCATGAATACATCGTGAGATGAGGTGGCTGTCCAATGCCCTACGGGCATTGGTTCGTCGATATCTCCTGCATCGTCATCCATGCTGTCGATGTCTCCGGAGTCGAAGTTGAGCACGCCGTTTAAATTGTCGACAGTGGCTACCAACTGGGTGGTGGGTGGGATTTGAATTTCTTCATCGTCCGTATCCCATCCTCGCTGACCGTAATCCGGCCAGGGCTCTCCTGATAAAGAGAGAGACTTTAGGGAATTCAGGATGTCGCCGAAGGGCGAGTGCTGAAAGATGTCCGCGGTGATGAACTCCTCGATCGGCGCCCAACCGGATTTGATCGGCAGGGGTGCGGGAGGCTTGGAGTTCGGAGAGGAATCCGGCTCCTCGGAGTCACGGGCCATGCGGAGTGCGGGGCTGGAGTTCGGCTCGACCGCCTCTGAGATCGCAGCCCCTAAGGTAACGTCCAACTGCTGATCCTCGATCGGTGCGGCAGGCTCCGAATCAATGGTCGGAACCGATGCGCGTGCGGCCTCCAAGGTGCTGTTCGGTGGCAGAGCTATATCATGCCCATCGAGACAGTGCGACGCTCTTGGCTGTGGCTCGAATCCGTCGAAGATCAAGTCCCCGCGGATGTCAGCCATGTAGTTTAGGCTTCCAAACCTGACCTGATGGCCAGGGGCATAGCTTTCGATCTGCTCGAGGTGGCCAAGCGAATTGGGCTGCAGTGCGAAGCCGCCGAAGACGAAGATCTGTCCGGGGAGAAAAGTCTCGCCCTGGACTGCATCGTTGTTGATGATCGGAGGAGCCATCGGGCCTAAAGGCGACGACACAGAGGAACTCTCAATGAAAGCACCAATGTCGGTGTCAAAACTGGCGGATCTCGGGTAGGGGGTCCCGAACTGTGCATCTAGGCCGGTTGGTAACAGGAGACAGGGGACACTTTGTTTTACCCAGGTTCGGGCCCTCTCGATGGAGGTAAAACCCTACTCCTGCTTGATTAATACTGATGATATGGGTAGTACAAGAGTAGATCTACCACGAGATCAAGGAGGCTAAACCCTAGAAGTTAGCCTATGGTATGATTGTTTTGTATGGAGTTGATTGCCTACGGACTACAGCCCTCCGGTTTATATAGACACCAGATAGGGTTAGGGTTACACAGAGTCGGTTACAATGGTAGGAGATCTTGAATATCTGCATCGCCAAGCTTGCCTTCCACACCAAGGAAAGTCCCATCCGGACACGGGACGAAGTCTTCGATCTTGTATCTTCATAGTCCAGGAGTCCGGCTGAAGGTATAGTCGGGCTACCCGAACACCCCCTAATCCAGGACTCCCTCAGTCGGGTCGCGAAGACGTACGACTACATCAACCGCGTTGTCATAACGCTTCCGCTGTCGGTCTACAAGGGTAGTAGATCACACTCTCCCCTCTCGTTGCTATGCATCACCATGATCTTGCGTATGCGTAGGAATTTTTTTGAAATTACTACGTTCCCCAATAGTGGCGTCCGAGCCTAGGTTTTATGCGTTGATGTTGTGCACGAGTAGAACACAAGTGAGTTGTGGGTGATATAAGTCATACAGCTTACCAGCATGTCATACTTTGGTTCAGCGGTATTGTTGGATGAAGCGGCCCGGACCAACATTACGCGTACGCTTATGCGAGACTGGTTCTACCGACGTGCTTTGCACACAGGTGACTGGCGGGTGTCAGTTTCTCCAACTTTAGTTGAACCGAGTATGGCTACGCCCGGTCCTTGCGAAGGTTAAAACAGCACCAACTTGACAAACTATCGTTGTGGTTTTGATGCGTAGGTAAGATTGGTTCTTGCTTAAGCCTGTAGCAGCCACGTAAAACTTGCAACAACAAAGTAGAGGACGTCTAACTTGTTTTTGCAGGGCATGTTGTGATGTGATATGGTCAAGACGTGATGAGATATAAGTTGTTGTATGAGATGATCATGTTTTGTTGAAGTTATCGACAACTGGCAAAATCCTTATGGTTGTCTCTCTATTGCATAAGATGCAAGTGCCCAATAATTGCTTTACTTTATCGCTATGCGATAGCAATAGTTGCAAGAGCAATTGTTGGCGAGACGACCATGTGATGACACATTGATATATATCAAGATGATGGAGATCATGGTGTCGTGCCGGTGACGATATAGATCATGATAGTACTTTGGAGATAGAGATCAAAGGCGCAATATGATGATGGCCATATCATGTCACATATTTTGATTGCATATGATGTTTATCTTATATACATCTTATTTTTGCTTTGTTTGATGGTAGCATTTTAAGATGATCTCTCACTAATTATCAAGAAGTGTTCTCCCTGAGTATGCACCATTACGAAAGTTCTTCGTGCTGAGACACCACGTGATGATCGGGTGTGATAGGCTCTACGTTCAAATACAACGGGTGCAAAACAGTTGCACACGCGGAATACTCAGGTTATACTTGACGAGCCAAGCATATACAGATATGGCCTCGGAACACGGAGACCGAAAGGTCGAGCGTGAATCATATAGTAGATATGATCAACATAGTGATGTTCACCATTGAAACTACTCTATCTCACGTGATGATCGGACATGGTTTAGTTGATTTGGATCACGTGATCACTTAGAGGATTAGAGGGATGTCTATCTAAGTGGGAGTTCTTAAGTAATATGATTAATTGAACTTAAATTTATCATGAACTTAGTCCTGGTAGTATTTTGCAAATTATGTTGTAGATCAATAGCTCGCGTTGTTGCTTCCCTGTGTTTATTTTGATATGTTCCTAGAGAAAATCGTGTTGAAAGATATTAATAGCAATGATGCGGATTGGACCGTGATCTGAGGTTTATCCTCATTGCTGCACAGAAGAATTATGTCCTTGATGCACCGCTAGGTGACAGACCTATTGCAGGAGCAGATGCAGACGTTATGAACGTTTGGCTAGCTCAATATGATGACTTCTTGATAGTTTAGTGCATCATGCTTAATAGCTTAGAATCGGGACTTCAAAGACATTTTGAAAGTCATGGACCATATGAGATGTTCCAGGAGTTGAAGTTAATATTTCAAGCAAATACCCGAGTTGACAGATATGAAGTCTCCAACAAGTTCTATAGCTAAAAGATGGAGGAGAATTGCTCAACTAGTGAGCATGTGCTCAGATTGTCTGGGTACTACAATCGCTTGAATCAAGTGGGAGTTAACTTCCAGATAAAATAGTGATTGACAGAATTCTCTAGTCACCATCACCAAGTTAGTAGAACTTCATGATGAACTATAATATGCAAGGGATAACAGAAACGATTCCCAAACTTTTCGTGATGCTAAAATCGACGAAGGTAGATATCAAGAAAAACATCAAGTGTTGATGGTAGACAAGACCACTAGTTTCAAAAGGGCAAAAGGAAGAAGGGGAACTTCAAGAAGAACGGCAAGCAAGTTGCTGCTCAAGTGAAGAAGCCCAAGTCTGGTCCTAAGCCTGAGACTAAGTGTTTCTACTGCAAAGGGACTGGTCACTGGAAGCGGAACTACCCCAAGTGATTGGCGGATAAGAAGGATGGCAAAGTGAACATAAGTATATTTCATATACATGTTATTGATGTGTGCTTTACTAGTGTTTATAGCAACCCCTCAATATTTGATACTAGTTTAGTTGCTAAGATTAGTAACTTGAAACGGGAGTTGCAGAATAAACAGAGACTAGTTAAGGATGAAGTGACGATATGTGTTGGAAGTGGTTGCAAGATTGATATGATCATCATCGCACACTCCCTATATTTTTGGGATTAGTGTTGAACCTAAATAAGTGTTATTTGGTGTTTGCGTTGAGCATGAATATGATCTGATCATGTTTATTGTAATACGATTATTCATTTAAGTAAGAGAATAAATTGTTGTTCTGTTTACATGAATAAAACCTTATATGGTTACACACCCAATGAAAATAGTTCGTTGGATCTTGATCGTAGTGATACACATAATCATAATATTGAAACCAAAAGATGCAAAGTTAATAATGATAGTGCAACTTATTTGTGGCACTGCCGTTTAGGTCATATTGGTATAAAGCGTATGAAGAAAATCCATGCTGATGGGTTTTTGGAATCACTTGATTATAAATCACTTGATGCTTGCGAACCATGCCTCATGGGCAAGATGACTAAAACGCCATTCTCCGGAACAATGGAGCGAGCAACTGACTTATTGGAAATAATACATACTGATGTATGCGAACCGATGAGTGTTGAGGCTCGCGGCGGGTATCGTTATTTTCTGACCTTCACAGATGATTTGAGAAGATATGAGTATATCTACTTGATGAAACATATGTCTGAAACATTTGAACAGTTCAAAGAATTTCAGAGTGAAGTGGAAAATCATCGTGACAAGAAGATAAGGTTTCCACGATCTGATCGCGGAGACGAATATTTGAGTTACGAGTTTGGTCTTCAATTAAAACAATGTGGAATAGTTTCACAAATTCATGCCACCTGGAACACCAGAGCATAATGGTGTGTCCGAACGTCTTAATCATACTTTATTGGATATAGTGCAATCTATGATGTTTCTTACCGATTTACCACTAAAGTTTTGGGGTTATGCATTAGAGACAGCTGCATTCACGTTAAATAGGGCACCATCAAAATCCGTTGAGACGACGCCTAATGAACTGTGGTTTGGCAAGAAACCAAAGTTGTCATTTCTGAAAGTTTGGGGCTGCGATGCTTATGTGAAAAAGCTTCAATCTGATAAGCTCGAACCCAAATCAGAGAAATCTGTCTTCATAGTATATCCAAAGGAAACTATTGGATACACCTTCTATCACAGATCCAAAGGCAAGACTTTTGTTGCTAAATTCGGAAACTTTCTAGAGAAGGAGTTTCTCTCGAAAAAAGTGAGTGGGAGGAAAGTAGAAC
This sequence comes from Triticum dicoccoides, assembly GCF_002162155.2. NCBI lineage: Eukaryota > Viridiplantae > Streptophyta > Magnoliopsida > Poales > Poaceae > Triticum > Triticum dicoccoides. The sequence continues at coordinate 560,634,927 of NC_041388.1, read as the reverse complement.
TTGATGAGGTAACTGTACCTGCACCCATATTGGAAAGTAGTTCATCACAGAAATATGTTCCTGTGACTACTACACCAATTAGTGAGGAAGCTAATGATGATGATCATGTAACTTCAGATCAAGTTGCTACCGAACCTCGTAGGTAAACCAGAGTGAGATCCGCACCAGAGTGGTACGGTAATCCTGTTCTGGAGGTCATGTTACTTGACCATGACGAGCCTACGAACTATGAGGAAGCGATAATGAGCCCAGATTCCGCAAAATGGCTTGAAGCCATGAAATCTGAGATGAGATCCATGTATGAGAACAAAGTATGGACTTTGATTGACTTGCCCAATGATCGGTGAGCCATTGAGAGTAAATGGATCTTCAAGAGGAAGACGGACGCTGATAGTAGTGTTACTATCTACAAAGCTAGAATTGTCGCAAAGAGGTTTTTGACAAGTTCAATATGTTGACTACGATGAGAGTTTCTCACTCGTATCTATGCTTAAGTCTGTCTGAATCATGTTAGCAATTGCCGTATTTTATGAAATCCGGCAAATGGATAAACAAAACTGCATTCCTTAATGGATTTATTAAAGAAGAGTTGTATATGATACAACCAGAAGGTTTTGTCAACCCTAAAGGTGCTAACAAAATGTGCAAGCTCCAGCAATCCATCTATGGACTGGTGCAAGCATCTCGGAGTTGGAATATGCGCTTTGATGAGATGATCAAAGCATATAGTTTTATACAGACTTACGGTGAAGTCTATATTTACAAGAAAGTGAGTGGGAGCACTACAGCATTTCTGATAAGTATATGTGAATGACATATTATTGATCGGAAATAATGTAGAATTATTCTGCAAAGCATAATGGAGTGTTTTTGAAAGAAGTTTTTTAAAGAAAGACCTCGGTAAAGCTGCTTACATATTAAGCATCAAGATCTATAGAGATAGATCAACATGCTTGATAAGTTTTTTCAATGAGTACATACCTTGACAATATTTTGAAGTAGTTCAAAAATGGAACAGTCAAAGAAAGAGTTCTTGGCTGTGTTACAAGGTGTGAAATTGAGTAAGACTCAAAGCCCGACCACGACCGAAGATAGAAAGAGAATGAAAGTCATTCCCTATGCCTCAGCCATAGGTTCTATAAAGTATGCCATGCTGTGTACCAGATCTATTATATACCCTACACTGTGTTAAGCAAGCGAGTACAATAGTGATCTAAGAGTAGATCACTGGACAACGGTCAAAATTATCCTTAGTGGAATAAGGAAATATTTCTCAATTATGGAGGTGACAAAAGGTTCGTCGTAAAAAGTTACGTCGATGCAAGTTTTGACACAGATCTGGATGACTCTAAGTCTCGATCTAGATACATATTGAAAGTGGGAGCAATTAGTTAGAGTAGCTCCGTGCAGAGCATTGTAGACATAGAATTCGCAAAATACTTACGGATCTGTATGTGACAGACCCGTTGACTAAACTTCTCTCACAAGCAAAACATGATCACACCTTAGTACTCTTTGGGTGTTAATCACATAAACGATGTGAACTAGATTACTGACTCTAGTAAACCCTTTGAGTGTTGGTCACATAATGATGTGAACTATTGGTTTTAAATCACATGGCAATATGAACTAGATTATTGACTCTAGTGCAAGTGGGAGACTGAAGGAAATATGCCCTAGAGGCAATAATAAAGTTATTATTTATTTCCTTATTTCATGATAAATGTTTATTATTCATGCTAGGATTGTATTAATCGGAAACATAATACATGTGTGAATACATAGACAAACAGAGTGTCACTAGTATGCCTTTACTTGACTAGCTCGTTAATCAAAGATGGTTATGTTTCCTAACCATAGACAAAGAGTTGTTATTTGATTAACGGGATCACATCATTAGGAGAATGATGTGATTGACTTGACCCATTCCGTTAGCTTAGCACTCGATCGTTTAGTATGTTGCTATTGCTTTTTTTAGGACTTATACATGTTCCTATGACTATGAGATTATGCAACTCCCGTTTACCGGAGGAACACTTTGTGTGCTACCAAACGTCACAACATAACTGGCTGATTATAAAGGAGCTCTACAGGTGTCTCCAAAGGTACATGTTGGGTTGGCGTATTTTGAGATTAGGATTTGTCACTCCGATTGTCAGAGAGGTATCTCTGGGCCCTCTCGGTAATGCACATCACATAAGCCTTGCAAGCATTGCAACTAATGAGTTAGTTGCGAGATGATGTATTACGGAACGAGTAAAAAGACTTGCCGGTAACGAGATTGAACTAGGTATTGAGATACCGACGATCGAATCTCGGGCAAGTAACATACCGATGACAAAGGGAACAACGTATGTTGTTATGCGGTCTGACCGGTAAAGATCTTCGTAGAATATGTAGGAGACAATATGAGCATCCAGGTTCCTCTATTGGTTATTGACCGGAGATGTGTCTCGGTCATGTCTATATTGTTCTCGAACCCGTAGGGCCCGCATGCTTAAGGTTTCGATGACAGTTATATTATGAGTTTATGAGTTTTGATGTACCGAAGGAGTTCGGAGTCCCAGATGAGATCGGGGACATGACGAGGAATCTCGAAATGGTTGCGACGTAAAGATCGATATATTGGACGACTATATTCGGACATCGGAAAGGTTCCGAGTGGTTCGGGTATTTTTCGGAGTACCGGGGAGTTAAGGGAATACGGGGGAAGAAGTATATGGGCCTTATTGGGCTTTAGGGGAGAGGGACAGGCAGGCCGCGCGCCCCCCCCATTGACTAGTCCGAATTGGACTAAGGGGAGGGGCGGCGCCCCCTCCTTCCTTCTCTTCCCTCTTCCCCTTCCTTGTCTCCTACTCCTACTACATGGAAGGACTCCTAGTTGGACTAGGAAAAGGGGAATCCTACTCTCGGTGGGAGTAGGACTCCCCTAGGGCGCACCATAGAGAGGGCTGGCCCTCCCCTGCACTCCTTTATATACGGGGGCAGGGGGCACCCCATAGACACACAAGTTGATCTTCATGATCGTTCTTTTAGCCGTGTGCGGTGCCCCCCTCCACCATAATCCTCGATAATATTGTAGCGGTGCTTAGGTGAAGCCCTGCGATAGTAGAACATCAAGATCGTCACCACGCCGTCGTGCTGACGGAACTCTTCCCCGACACTTTGCTGGATCAGAGTCCGGGGATCGTCATCGAGCTGAACGTGTGCCAGAACTCGGAGGTGCCGTAGTTTCGGTGCTTGATCGGTCGGGTCGCGAAGACGTACGACTACATCAACCGCGTTGTCATAACGCTTCCGCTGTCGGTCTACAAGGGTACGTAGATCACACTCTCCCCTCTCGTTGCTATGCATCACCATGATCTTGCGTATGCGTAGGATTTTTTTTTGAAATTACTACGTTCCCCAACATCCACCATGTAGGAGCCTGGGGAATCTCTCTGCTGCCTCTGGTGCCCGTGGCTTTATCTTGATGAGAAACTTCAAAAAATAATTTTCCAATTTTTTTCTTCCTTGAAAGCGGTTGTTTTCTGAAAAGTTCATAAACATGAAAAAAACAGTCCCTGCATTGGGCAGTGGATTAGTAGGTTAGTCCAATAAGATAATATAAATTTGTGACAAAATTATGCCATAATGATGTAAAAGCAACATGAACTTATAAAAAATTATAGATACGTTTGGTGTGTATAAGCATCCCCAAGCTTAGTCCCATCTTGTCTTTGAGTAGGTGGATGATATAAACAAAGAATGTTTTATTGTCAATGCTACCTTAACATGAACATGATCATCTCATGTTGTCTCATAGTGTTTAACTCAAATGAATAGCGATGCAATGCAATGCAATTATTTATAGTTGATAGCATAGTTCAAAAAAGCGCTAGGCATTAATTGTGTGTTTTGCCACTGCCTTGTGCTTTACTGACCAAAGCGCATGCTTATGCGCAATTATGCGCAGATTAAGTGTAGTTATGCGCAATGCATTTTGCCAACGCCTAAAGCCTAGGCGCGCTTAAGCGCTCGTTTAGGCGCGCCTTTTTAAACTATGGTTGATAGTAAGCAATAAGTAACATTAAAACACACTAATAAACAAGATATTTCTTTTCATTAACCAATACTTTCAAATTAAAGTTATCATCAGCATAAAAAGTCAATATTATGTTGGCAACTTAGCACTACTTTTGTCTTTCTCGTAATCTAGTAGCAACCTTATCATAAACCAGCCAAGGGCGAACAAATAACAATAATCACAAAACATGTCTTCATTATACGTGTAACACCCTTGCAATACTTGAGTGTGAGTCTATGCCATATAACTTGTGGGAAAAACAGAGTAACGATGGGGATTTATGAGAGTCAAAATGGAAGGAATTTTTGCATAGCAATGGAGAGGCGTTATAATCTACTATGTTATTGCAAGGAGTGGAGATTGCCTTGCGACAACTGCACTGTAGCTAAAAGTGTATGCAAGCTCTCCTATGGATTGGTGGAGTGTGCATCCTACTTGCTTCCTCATGAAGACCTAGAGCAATTGAGGAAGCTCATCATCGGATTATACAAACTATATTCTATAATGTATAAGTCCCTACTAGTGTATAAAAGATGAAGTACATGAAACTCTATTACAATGCAGTAGTGGTAGTTTGAAGCACTTTATGATATCTAATTGAACCAGTTGCTACTTTGAACACAAGTGTATACTTAAAAGGAATTAGTAGTGTTGCTCCTTCTCTCATTTTTTTTGTCAACTCTCTCTTTCTCTCTTTCTCTCTCTCTGTCTGTATGTCTGTCTGTCTCTCTCTCTCTCTCTCTCTCTGTGTGTGTGTGTGTGTGTGTGTGTGTGTGAGGCACCTCCATGGTGCAAGAGAAGCGACACTCTATAAATGATGAACAATACACTTTTGAAGTTACCGATAACTCAAGTCAATGACAAAACATGAAGTAGAAACTCTAATGAATGACCAGGATATGCAGTAACCAAGTGTCGCATATATGAAAAACGAATAACGGTGGCTGTACCACATGAATATGAAGCCAACTCTATATAATCATGCAAAACAAATAACAATGAAGTATCACATCTCTAGTCTTATAATGTAAAGTAACAATTTACTTTTACATTGGTTGGTAGGACCATAGAAGTGGATTATTTCGAATAACCAAACCTACAAGGACACCATACAATGCATGCATAGCATTGGGCAAGCAAAATGTTTGAGAGATTCGAAGACAATGTGCTAGATGTACAAGCAGCTAGCCTTAAGTCACGAAGGGAACAAAACGGTGATGTGGGTATATAAGTAACATCTGGAAGCACAAATGAACTTGTAGGGAACAGAACAATGTCGTGGGTGTAGAAGTAACGTTTGGAAGCAACAAATCATTTGCTTGCAAGTGTAACAAGTCATTTCAATTTTATAAAAATATGTGCATAATATTAATAACATGCTTTGACCAGAATAGGTGAGAATATTGTAAACTTTTTGGTGTATGAACTGGTAATTACTTTGTCTTAGATAATCAAGCGACAAAGATAACTAAAGCATGATACACATGGATGTAAAGCAAACATCTCTAGGCATGACTACAGAAACCCAATACACTAATGGGAAAGGGGAACTTGATGTTAGCAAGGTAAGTATATTGTGAAACTCCTTATCAGCCCTTGCTCCGGGTTTCTCTCCCTCCCGCCGGTCACTTTGATCGACGTTTTCTTTTCGGTCTTTTTATCTAAGCTTGATCGGTTTGTGTCGCCCACCGCCGCCGTCGACCACCGCGCCTCTACTCCAACTTTGGCATCAACTACACCGGCGTCTTCTTCAACTCGGCGGTCTCGCGTGGCACACGGCGGCCGCCATCCGCACATCCGTCCATCGGTCACTCTGCGTCGGTCGTCGACGCCTTGATTCGATCGGGCTCTTGCACCAACACTCCCGTCTCTGTCGGATCAGCTGTTTCACGGACTCTAGGCTGCACACTTCACGGAAGGTGTGCTGGTTGACCGGCTGCCCTAGAGAGTCTTTTTCCCGAGCCGTTGCTTCGGGTCTCTCTCTCTCTCTCTGGTCGCTTTGATTGGTGTTTCTTTTTGATTTTCCGATCTACGATTGATTTGCGTCGCCAGCCGCCACCGTCGACCCTCGTGCGCCATCTACTTCGACCTCGGCGATTACACCGGCTACTGGTATGACAGCGGCATCGTGTGGCTAGCTGTGGCGATTACAAATAATGTTTGCTCACAATGTACATATGAGCTTCACCTTGGAATGTTTCTGTATAACATCAATTGAATGCATCAAATATGTTGGCAGCTATGGTAAAATTACATGGTGTGGTTCCCGCAAAAAAAATTACATGGTGTGGAAGAGTACCAAATAACCTTGTGCATGGTAAATTTTGGCTATATATTTCATAGTATATTTCTGGGTGTACCTAAATGCACACTAAAGTTGAAGTGGTAATTGAATAAATAAACAAGAACAAATATAGCAAGACATGATAAATCTAGCCATGCTACTCCTGAGAATGTGTGGTGATCAATGAGAATGTGTCTCTTACATCCATGCTCACCACTCGCTCCGCCTACCGCACACCAGCGGGTCCACGGGCCTCCGAGAAGAAGCGGACGTAGCCATCGCGGGCGATGTCCATGCATTAGTTTGTTTTCTTTGGGCGATTGCCATCAGTACATGCATCAACGCATATGGCTGCTTCCGGCAACGATGAAGGCAGGTTGTCCGTCCTCGGACGGTCCAATCGAAGATCGATTGGATTTATATGTGGAGCTTGTCCGTGGTCGCAATTAGCCTCCGGCCGGACCCTGACGTCGCGCCCCGGCGACTAGTCTGCACTCTACACACATGGACGCCCGTCGCACTTGATGCGTCCATGTCTGTCGCGGCACGCAGCGTGGCACTGTCCATGCCATTCGGTGGACGCCCGTCGTAGTGCTGCATGGCTCGTCGGCGGGTGAGGACGCAGTCGTGCGTGCAGATCCACGTCCACAGTCTGGTGCTTGGAGTCTACATGCAGTCTACTTGCGTGGTGGGTCAGTGGTTCCTTTCCCGTTTCCCCGAGGCGGTACGGCCGGCCCGCTGCTCCACGGCCAAATGACCCTGATCGCGCTACTAGTCCACAGACATGGACGCCCGTCGCACATGATGCACGCATATATGTGGCTGCATGCGGGGTGTCACTCTCGGTGGACGCCCATGGCGACAGGTCTGACAGTGCTACAGGGCTCGGCGAGTAGGACTTAGGACCGTGAAGTGAAGGCGGCAGTCGTTCAGCCCACGGATCCACGTCAACAGTCTCGGTACTTCGAGTCTACGCTAATTCCGGGAGTAAATAGGATAAAACTACTATTTTACGGGTTAGGGTTTCAAAAGACTATCGGTTTTTAATATTTCTCAGATAACTATCAAGTTAGGGGTCGGCTGTTTCAAAAAACCTAAATTGACGAGTGCTTATCAATTGATCATGATTATGACATGTCGGACCCATACCTAAACAAAGCGTTAGTTTGACCGCTAGTTTGACCATTAACTGACATGTGGGGCCCACATGTCAATGTCTCTTCTCATCTAGTCATCTCCTTCTTCTCCTCTCTGCCTCCCTTCTTCTCCTCCACTCTCCCTCCTCGCGAAGAACGCCGGAGAACCGCAATGGCCGCCGGCCACACTGTTGGCCCACGCCTTCCGTCCTATGCCACGTCTGGCCGCCGCCCTATGCCACGTCGAGCCCCCCTTCGCTGGTACTGCTGGTAGGAGCTCGCCAGCGCTCCTGCTGACAAGGAGCTCACCTGGCTCACCGGCCTCATCAGTGGCGGGGGTCGCTGCCGCGCGCCGCCTGGAGTTTCCGCGCAGCCGTGGGGCTCCGGCACAAGTCGCATCGCCGGCGCTCCTAGTGACAAGAAGCTCACCGGCCTTGTCCGCGGCAGGGGTCGCCGCCGCGCGCCCGCGCAGCCGTGGGGCTCCGGCACAAGTCGTCGCGCCGCCGCGCGCCATCGGGAGCCGCCATGGGGCCATCGCCTGCCATGGGGAGTCCGCGTAGAGGCGGCCGCCACCCGCCATGGGGAGTCCCCGTAGAGGTGGCCACTGCCCGGCGGCGTCGTGCATCACATCTAGGTGGCGGGTGTAGAGAGGCAGGAGAGAATGAGGTGAGGCGGAGGAGCAGCCAGGGTTTGTAAGGGCATCTCCAGCCGCGTCCCCAGGAAGGCCTCCCCAGGCGTTTTTTTGCGCCGGCGCCGAAAAATCGGCCCAGTCGCGCCCCCAGGAGCCCGATTTTCGCCGGCTTGGGCCGAAAACAGCGCCGGCGGACCCAGGCTAAACCCGGCACGCTGGGGGGCGCCCGGGTCTGTTTTGGCGCGAAACAGCCGCCGGCCCGCCGCGTCAGCGACTCTACCCTCTTCTCGGCCCTTCGTTGTCCTCATCGCCTCGTTTCCCGCGACGAATCAATGCCAAAGCTGCCGCGCCGGTCAGCCTGCGCCATTGATGCCTCACGGGCGGCGCAGTGAAGACCGGATGACGCGCGTCCCTCGCCCTCCCTCGTCGAGCCCAAGCCGGAGCCCAGCCTCCCCGCGAAGTACGAGCAGATAGCCCAGCGCGACTTCTCCGACGAGGACGCCCTGCGGTGGGCGCGGGACGACTACCTCCGCGACGAGATGGTCCGGCAGCGCCGGGCCCTGGAGGAGATCGCCGCCCGCAAGCGTGGGCGCGAGGACGAGCACGGCATCGTGGTCCTCAACAGCGATGACGACGACGACGCCCCCGGACCGTCCAACCCGCCGCGCCAACCGGGGGAGGGATGCAGCAGGGACGGCGGAGGCGTAGGCGGGGGCGGCGGCGACGACGATGACGACGGCGGTGACTACACGCGGTTCTACAGCCTCCTCGGCATGTAGAACCGCGTGGGCGGGCGGCGAGGCGGGCGGCGAGGGAGACGCCGGGGGTAGCCCGCGGTAGTTTTTTCCTTTTTTATAAAATATGTTTAAGTTTGAACGAACTCGCCGATGTTTGCGTTAAGTTTGAGTCGTTTTTGCGCCGTATTTGACTTTTTTGACTAACCGTGGGCGCCACGACTGGGGGGCATCATGCCCCCAGTGCGCGGTTTAGCGCCGGTGCGCCCCCAGGGGGCGATTTTTTGCCCCTCCTGGGGGGCCAACGGCTGGAGATGCCCTAAGACATATGATTTTGGGACTGCACGACACCCCTAACCTGGGGTGTGGCTATCTCATTATATAGAAGTACCCAAGGGGTACAATACAACGTTACAGTACATGTATACAGAGGCTACCTGTATATATAGTCTAACACCCTCCCTCAATCTTAACTATGTCCTGAAGTACAAAGCAAGTTAAGATTGTGCCTACAACCTACAAACTGTGGTTGTGGAAGAGGCTTCGTGAAGATGTCAGCAAGTTGATCCTTTGATGAGATGAACTTGATACAGAGTAGCTTCTGTGCAACACGTTCCCGAACAAAGTGATAATCCACCTCAATGTGTTTTGTCCTAGCATGAAACACCGGGTTAGAAGAAAGATATGTAGCACCAATGTTGTGACACCACAGGACCGGAGGACGAGCTTGAGGGACACGCAACTCTCTCAATAGAGATTGTACCCATATGATCTTAGCTGTCGCATCAGCAACAGCTTTGTACTCAGCCTCAGTACTACTGCGAGACACTATTGCTTGCTTGCGAGCATTCCAAGCGATCAAGTTAGGACCCAGGAATACCGCATAACCCCCCGTGGATCGCCTGTCATCAGGACTACCAGCCCAGTCTGCATCAGAAAACGCCGAGAGTTCATACGCCGGTGCAGACTGAAGAAGCAAGCCATAGGAAGCAGTAAGGCTGACATAGCGCAAGATACGCTTCATAGCTGACCAGTGAGACGTCCTGGGTGCATGCAAAAACTGACAGACACGGTTAACTGCATAGGAGATATCAGGCCTGGTAATAGTAAGGTATTGCAGACCACCAACGAGACTGCGATACTCAGTAGCATCATCAGACGAGAGAGAGTCACCATCAAGAGCAGACAACCGATCAGTGGCAGACATCGGAGTGTTAACATGTTTGCATTTGAGCATTCCAACACGACGCAACAAGTCCAAGGAGTACTTCTTCTGAGTGAGAGTCAAACCAGCAGAGGACCGTGAAACCTCAAGACCAAGGAAAAAGTGAAGAGCACCTAAATCCTTGACAGCAAAATCATCACGGAGAGCAATCACAAGGCGATCAGCAACAGCAGCAGATGAACTGATGAGAATGATATCATCAACATAAACCAAGAGATACATCGTAACCTCAGGACACTGTAGGAGAAACAGTGATGTATCAGCGGTGGAGGGAGTAAACCCAAGAGCCCGAAGAACAGAGCCAAGGCGAGCATGCCATGCACAAGAAGCCTGTTTGAGTCCATACAGTGCCTTAACCAGTCGACAGAGATGGTGAGGCCGTGTTGGATCAACAAAACCAGGCGGCTGACGCATATAAACCTCCTCCTCCAGAATGCCATGGAAAAAAGCGTTCTGCACATCAAGCTGACGAAGGAACCATCCACGAGTAATCGTAAGAGACAATAGTAACCGAATGGTAGTAGGCTTGATGACTGGACTGAACGTGTCTTCATAATAAAGACCATACCTCTGTTTGAAGCCCTTGGCAACTAACCGTGCCTTATAGCATTCAATGGAGCCATCAGCATGTCTCTTGATTTTGAAAACCCACTTGGAATCAATGACGTTGACACCTGACGCTGGAGGAACAAGATGCCAAGTGTTATTCTTTTGTAGAGCCTGAAACTCTTGTTCCATTGCATCATGCCAATGAGGAATACTCAGTGCAGCCTGAAAGTGACGAGGCCCTGCAGTGGGGTCGGCGGCAGTGTGAGCCATGCAAGCAGCAAGCCACGCAACCGTCCCATCCGTGCGCTCCTTTGGACAAAATACACCGGATTGGCTCCTTGTGCGAGGACGCAGAGTGACAACAGGTCCTGCCGGCAGAACCGGTGCAGCAGAGGATATCGATGAGGACGGTACAGAGTCGGGCTCACAGGGGACCGAAACGGTGCTGGTCGGCGACCCTGGTAGCAAGACCGACCCGACCGGTGCAGGTGACTGGACCTCCGGGCCAGTGGCAGCAGTAGCCGGCCCAGGCGAGGGGCCCGTGAAGGAAATATACCCTAGAGGCAATAATAAAGTTATTATTTATTCCCTTATATCATGATAAATGTTTATTATTCATGCTAGAATTGTATTAACCGGAAATGTAATACTTGTGTGAATACATAGACAAACAAAGTGTCACTAGTATGCCTCTACTTGACTAGCTCGTTAATCGAAGATGGTTATGTTTCCTAACCATAGACATGAGTTGTCATTTGATTAACGGGATCACATCATCAGGAGAATGATGTGATTGACATGACCCATTCCATTAGCTTAGCACTTGATCGTTTAGTATGTTGCGATTGCTTTCTTCATGACTTATACATGTTCCTATGACTATGAGATTATGCAACTCCCGTTTACCGGAGGAACACTTTGTGTGCTACCAAACGTCACAACGTAACTGGGTGATTATAAAGGTGCTCTACAGGTGTCTCCAAAGGTACATGTTGGGTTGGCGTATTTCGAGATTAGGATTTGTCACTCCGATTGTCGGAGAGGTATCTCTGGGCCCTCTCGGTAATACACATCACTTAAGCCTTGCAAGCAATGCAACAAATAAGTTAGTTGCAAGATGATGTATTACGGAACGAGTAAAGAGACTTGTCGGTAACGAGATTGAATTAGGTATTGAGATATCGACGATCGAATCTCGGGCAAGTAACATACCGATGACAAAGGGAACAACGTATGTTGTTATGCGGTCTGACTGATAAAGATCTTCGTAGAATATGTAGGAGCCAATATGAGCATCCAGGTTCCGCAATTGGTTATTGACCGGAGACGTGTCTCGGTCATGTCTACATTGTTCTCGAACCGGTAGGGTCCGCACGCTTAACGTTACGATGACAGTTTCATTATGAGTTTATATATTTTGATGTACTGAAGGTTGTTCGGAGTCCCGGATGTGATCACGGACTTGACGAGAAGTCTCGAAATGGTCGAGACATAAAGATCGATATATTGGACGACTATATTTGGACACCGGAAAGGTTCCGGGTAAGATTGGGACAATACCGGATCACCGGGAGGTTATCGGAACCCCCCGGGAGGTATATGGGCCTTATTGGGCCTTAGTGGAAAGAAGGGGAAAGGAGCATGGAAGGGGGCGCCCCCCAAGCCCAATCCGAATTGGGAGGGGGGCCGGCCCCCCTTTCCTTCCTCCCTCCTTCCTCTTCCTTCCCTCTCCTACTCCTAATAGGAAAAAGGGGAGTCCTACTCCCGGTGGGAGTTGGACTCCCCCCCTTGGGCGCGCCACCCTCCTTGGCCGGCTCCCTCCTCCACTCCTTTATATACGGGGGAAGGGGGGCACCCCTGAGACACAACAATTGATCATTGATCTCTTAGCCGTGTGCGGTGCCCCCCTCCACCATAATCCTCGATAATATTGTAGCGGTGCTTAGGCGAAGCCCTGCGATGGTAGAACATCAAGATTGTCACCACGCCGTCGTGCTGACGGAACTCATCCCCGACACTTTGCTGGATTGGAGTCCGGGGATCGTCATCGAGCTGAACGTGTGCAAAAACTCAGAGGTGTCGTAGTTTCGGTGCTTGATCGGTCGGGCCGTGAAGACGTACGACTACATCAACCGCGTTGTTATAACGCTTCCGCTTCCGTTCTATGAGGGTACGTAGACAACACTCTCCCCTCTCGTTGCTGTGCATCACCATGATCTTGCGTGTGCGTAGGAATTTTTTTGAAATTACTACGTTCCCCAACAGTGGCATCAGAGCCTAGGTTTTATGTGTTGATGTTATATGCACGAGTAGAACACAATTGAGTTGTGGGCGATATAAGTCATACTGCTTACCAGCATGTCATACTTTGGTTCAGCGGTATTGTTGGATGAAGCGGCCCGGACCAACATTACGTGTACGCTTACGCGAGACTGGTTCTACCGACGTGCTTTGCACACAGGTGGCTGGCGGGTGTCAGTTTCTCCAACTTTAGTTGAACCGAGTGTGGCTACGCCCGGTCCTTGCGAAGGTTAAAATAGCAGCAACTTGACAAACTATCGTTGTGGTTTTTGATGCGTAGGTAAGATTGGTTCTTGCTAAACCCGTAGCAGCCACGTAAAACTTGCAACAAACAAAGTAGAGGACGTCTAACTTGTTTTTGCAGGGCATGTTGTGATGTGATATGGTCAAGTCATGATGCTAAATTTTATTGTATGAGATGATCATGTTTTGTAACCAAGTTATCGGCAACTGGCAGGAGCCATATGGCTGTCGCTTTATTGTATGCAATGCAATCGCCCTGTAATGCTTTACTTTATCACTAAGCGGTAGCGATAGTCGTAGAAGCATAAGATTGGCGAGACGACAACGATGCTACGATGGAGATCAAGGTGTCGCACCGGTGACGATGGTGATCATGACGATGCTTCGGAGATGGAGATCACAAGCACAAGATGATGATGGCCATATCATATCACTTATATTGATTGCATGTGATGTTTATCTTTTATGCATCTTATCTTGCTTTGATTGATGGTAGCATTATAAGATGATCTCTCACTAAATTTCAAGATAAAAGTGTTCTCCCTGAGTATGCACCGTTGCCAAAGTTCGTCGTGCCCAGACACCACGTGATGATCGGGTGTGATAAGCTCTACGTCCATCTACAACGGGTGCAAGCCAGTTTTGCACACGCAGAATACTCAGGTTAAACTTGACGAGCCTAGCATATGCAGATATGGCCTCGGAACACTGAGACCGAGAGGTCGAGCGTGAATCATATAGTAGATATGATCAACATAGTGATGTTCACCATTGAAAACTACTCCATTTCACGTGATGATCGGTTATGGTTTAGTTGATTTGGATCACGTGATCACTTAGAATATTAGAGGGATGTCTTTCTAAGTGGGAGTTCTTAAGTAATATGATTAATTGAACTTAAATTTATCATGAACTTAGTACCTGATAGTATCTTGCTTGTTTTTGTTTGATTGTAGATAGATGGCCCGTGCTGTTGTTCCGTTGAATTTTAATGTGTTCCTTGAGAAAGCAAAGTTGAAAGATGATGGTAGCAATTATACGGACTGAGTCCGTAACTTGAGGATTATCCTCATTGCTGCATAGAAGAATTACGTCATGGAAGCACCGCTGGGTGCCATGCCTGCTGCTGATGCAACTGACAACGTTAAGAACGTCTGGCAGAGCAAAGCTGATGACTACTCGATAGTTCAATGTGCCATGCTTTACGGCTTAGAACCGGGTCTTCAACGACGTTTTGAACGTCATGGAGCATATGAGATGTTCCAGGAGTTGAAGCTAATATTTCAAGAAAATGGCCGGATTGAGAGATATGAAGTCTCCAATAAGTTCTATAGCTGCAAGATGGAGGAGAACAGTTCTGTCAGTGAGCATATACTCAAAATGTCTGGGTATAATAATCACTTGATTCAACTGGGAGTTAATCTTCCGGATGATTGCATCATTGACAGAATTCTCCAATCACTTCCACCTAGCTACAAGAGCTTCATGATGAACTATAATATGCAAGGGATGGATAAGACAATTCCCGAGCTCTTCGCAATGCTAAAAGCTGCGGAGGTAGAAATCAAGAAGGAGCATCAAGTGTTGATGGTCAAAAAGACCACTAGTTTCAAGAAAAAGGGCAAGGGGAAGAAGAAGGGGAACTTCAAGAAGAACAACAAGCAAGTTGCTGCTCAGGAGAAGAAACCCAAGTCTGGACCTAAGCCTGAAACTGAGTGCTTCTACTGCAAGCAGACTGGTAACTGGAAGCGGAACTGCCCCAAGTATTTGGCGGATAAGAAGGATGGCAAGGTGAACAAAGGTCTATGTGATATACATGTTGTTGATGTGTACCTTACTAGAGCTTGCAGTAGCACCTGGGTATTTGATACTGGTTCTGTTGCTAATATTTGCAACTCGAAACAGGGACTACGGATTAAGCGAACACTGGCGAAGGACGAGGTGACGATGCGCGTGGGAAATGGTTCCAAAGTCGATGTGATCGCGGTCGGCACGCTACCTCTACATCTACCATCGGGATTAGTATTAGACCTAAATAATTGTTATTTGGTGCCAGCGTTGAGAATGAACATTATATCTGGATCTTGTTTGATGCGAGACGGTTATTCATTTAAATCAGAGAATAATGGTTGTTATATTTATATGAGTAATATCTTTTATGGTCATGCACCCTTGAAGAGTGGTCTATTTTTGATGAATCTCGATAGTAGTGATACACATATTCATAATGTTGAAGCCAAAAGATGCAGAGTTGATAATGATAGTGCTTATTTGTGGCACTGCCGTTTAGGTCATATCGGTGTAAAGTGCATGAAGAAACTCCGTACTGATGGACTTTTGGAACCACTTGATTATGAATCACTTGGTACTTGCGAACCGTGCCTCATGGGCAAGATGACTAAAACGCCGTTCTCCGGTACTATGGAGAGAGCAACATATTTGTTGGAAATCATACATATAGATGTATGTGGTCCAATGAATGTTGAACCTCATGGCAGATATCGTTATTTTCTCACCTTCACAGATGATTTAAGCAGATATGGGTATATCTACTTAATGAAACATAAGTCTGAAACATTTGAAAAGTTTAAAGAATTTCAGAGTGAAGTTGAAAATCATCATAACAAGAAAATAAAGTTTCTACGATCTGATCGTGGAGGAGAATATTTGAGTTACGAGTTTGGTTTACATTTGAAACAATGCGGAATAGTTTAGCAACTCACTCCACCCGGAACACCACAGCGTAATGGTGTGTCCGAACGTCGTAATCGTACTTTACTTGATATGGTGCGATCTATGATGTCTCTTACAGATTTACCGCTATCGTTTTGGGGTTATGCTTTAGAGACGGCCGCATTCACGTTAAATAGGGCACCATCAAAATCCGTTGAGACGACGCCTTATGAACTATGGTTTGGCAAGAAACCAAAGTTGTAGTTTCTGAAAGTTTGGGGCTGCGATTCTTATATGAAAAAGCTTCAACCTGATAAGCTCGAACCCAAATCGGAGAAATGTGTCTTCATAGGATACCCGAAGGAGACTGTTGGGTACACCTTCTATCACAGATCCGAAGGCAAGACATTTGTTGCTAAGAATGGATCTTTTCTAGAGAAGGAGTTTCTCTCGAAAGAAGTGAGTGGGAGGAAAGTACAACTTGATGAGGTAACTGTACCTGCTCCCTTATTGGAAAGTAGTACATCACAGAAACCAGTTTCTGTGACACCTACACCAATTAGTGAGGAAGCTAATGATGATGATCATGAAACTTCAGAACAAGTTACTACTGAACCTCGTAGATCAACCAGAGTAAGATCCGCACCAGAGTGGTACGGTAATCCTGTTCTGGAAGTCATGCTACTAGATCATGATGAACCTACGAACTATGAAGAAGCAATGGTGAGCCCAGATTCCGCAAAATGGCTTGAAGCCATGAAATCTGAGATGGGATCCATGTATGAGAACAAAGTGTGGACTTTGGTTGACTTTCCCAATGATCGGCAAGCAATTGAAAATAAATGGATCTTCATGAAGAAGACTGACGCTGACGGTAATGTTACTATCTACAAAGGTCGACTTGTCGCAAAAGGTTTTCGACAAGTTCAAGGAATTGACTACGATGAGACCTTCTCACCCGTAGCGATGCTTAAGTCTGTCCGAATCATGTTAGCAATTGCCGCATTTTATGATTATGAAATTTGGCAGATGGATGTCAAAACTGCATTCCTGAATGGATTTCTGGAAGAAGAGTTGTATATGATGCAGCCAGAAGGTTTTGTCGATCCAAAAGGAGCTAACAAAGTGTGCAAGCTCCAGTGATCCATTTATGGACTAGTGCAAGCATCTCAGAGTTGGAATAAACGCTTTGATAGTGTGATCAAAGCATTTGGTTTTGTACAGACTTTTGGAGAAGCCTGTATTTACAACAAAGTGAGTGGGAGCTCTGTAGCATTTCTGATATTATATGTGGATGACATATTGCTAATTGGAAATGATATAGAATTTCTGGATAGCATAAAGGGATACTTGAATAAGAGTTTTTCAATGAAAGACCTCGGTGAAGCTGCTTACATATTGGGCATTAAGATCTATAAAGATAGATCAAGACGCTTAATTGGAATTTCACAAAGCACATACCTTGACAAAGTTTTGAAGAAGTTCAAAATGGATCAAGAAAAGAAAGGATTCTTGCCTGTGTTACAAGGTGTGAAGTTGAGTAAGACTCAATGCCCGAGCACTGCAGAAGATAGAGAGAAAATGAAAGATGTTCCCTATGCTTCAGCGATAGGCTCTATCATGTATGCAATGCTGTGTACCAGACTAGATGTGTGCCTTGCTATAAGTCTAGCAGGGAGGTATCAAAGTAATCCAGGAGTGGATCACTGGATAGCGGTCAAGAACATCCTGAAATACCTGAAAAGAACTAAGGATATGTTTCTCGTATATGGAGGTGACAAAGAGCTCATCGTAAATGGTTACGTTGATGCAAGTTTTGACACTGATCCAGACGATTCTAAATCGCAAACCGGATACGTATTTACATTAAACGCTGGAGCTGTCAGTTGGTGCAGTTCTAAACAAAGCGTCGTGGCGGGATCTACATGTGAAGCGGAGTACATAGCTGCTTCGGAAGCAGCAAACGAAGGAGTCTGGATGAATGAGTTCATATCCGATCTAGGTTTCATACCTAGTGCATCGGGTCCAATGAAAATCTTTTGTGACAATACTGGTGCAATTGCCTTGGCAAAGGAATCCAGATTTCACAAGACAACCAAGCACATCAAGAGACGCTTCAATTCCATCCGGGATCTAGTCTAGGTGGGAGACATAGAGATTTGCATGATACATACGGATCTGAATGTAGCAAACCCATTGACTAAGCCTCTTTCACGAGCAAAACATGATCAGCACCAAGGCTCCATGGGTGTTAGAATCATTACTGTGTAATCTAGATTATTGACTCTAGTGCAAGTGGAAGACTGAAGGAAATATGCCCTAGAGGCAATAATAAAGTTATTATTTATTTCCTTATATCATGATAAATGTTTATTATTCATGCTAGAATTGTATTAAACGGAAACGTAGTACTTGTGTGAATACATAGACAAACAAAGTGTCACTAGTATGCCTCTACTTGACTATCTCGTTAATCGAAGATGGTTATGTTTCCTAACCATAGACATGAGTTGTCATTTGATTAACGGGATCACATCATTAGGAGAATGATGTGATTGACATGACCCATTCCATTAGCTTAGCACCCGATCGTTTAGTATGTTGCTATTGCTTTCTTCATGACTTATACATGTTCCTATGACTATGAGATTATGCAACTCCCGTTTACCGGAGGAACACTTTGTGTGCTACCAAATGTCACAACGTAACTGGGTGATTATAAAGGTGCTCTACAGGTGTCTCCAAAGGTACATGTTGGGTAGGCGTATTTCGAGATTAGGATTTGTCGCTCCGATTGTCGGAGAGGTATCTCTGGGCCCTCTCGGTAATACACATCACTTAAGCCTTGCAAGCAATGCAACAAATAAGTTAGTTGCAAGATGATGTATTACGGAAAGAGTAAAGAGACTTGCCGGTAACGAGATTGAATTAGGTATTGAGATATCAACGATCGAATCTCGGGCAAGTAACATACCGATGACAAAGGGAACAACGTATGTTGTTATGCGGTCTGACTGATAAAGATCTTCGTAGAATATGTAGGAGCCAATATGAGCATCCAGGTTCCGCAATTGGTTATTGACCGGAGACGTGTCTCGGTCATGTCTACATTGTTCTCGAACCCGTAGGGTCCGCACGCTTAATGTTACGATGACAGTTTCATTACGAGTTTATATATTTTGATGTACTGAAGGTTGTTCGGAGTCCCGGATGTGATCATGGACTTGACGAGAAGTCTCGAAATGGTTGAGACATAAAGATCGATATATTGGACGACTATATTTGGACACCGGAAAGGTTCCGGGTAAGATTGGGACAATACCGGATCACCGGGAGGTTATCGGAACCCCCCGGGAGGTATATGGGCCTTATTGGGCCTTAGTGGAAAGAAGGGGAAAGGAGCATGGAAGGGGGCGCCCCCCAGCCCAATCCGAATTGGGAGGGGGGCCGGCCCCCCTTTCCTTCCTCCCTCCTTCCTCTTCCTTCCCTCTCCTACTCCTAATAAGAAAAAGGGGAGTCCTACTCCCGGTGGGAGTTGGACTCCCCCCTTGGGCACGCCACCCTCCTTGGCTGGCTCCCTCCTCCACTCCTTTATATACGGGGGAAGGGGGGCACCCCAGAGACACAACAATTGATCATTGATCTCTTAGCCGTGTGCGGTGCCCCCCTCCACCATAATCCTCGATAATATTGTAGCGGTGCTTAGGCGAAGCCCTGCGACGGTAGAACATCAAGATCGTCACCACGCCGTCGTGCTGACGTAACTCATCCCCGACACTTTGCTGGATCGGAGTCCGGGGATCGTCATCGAGCTGAACGTGTGCAAAAACTCGGAGGTGCCGTAGTTTCGGTGCTTGATCGGTCGGGCCGCGAAGACGTACGACTACATCAACCGCGTTGTTATAACGCTTCCGCTTCCGGTCTACGCGGGGCCAACATGGGGCCAGGCGGGGCCAGCATGGAGCCGGATGGACCCGGCACCCGTGAGGCAGCCTCCGATGGCGAGATGAGAATAGGTTGGCGAGTGCCGCCCGGTATGCATGACGCATGCATGTCCCGATCAGGAGGATCATCCGTGACCTGTTCATCAAGCAGCTCGAGCCGAGCACCGCGTCCAATACCTGCAGCATGATTAGGGAGCAACGCAAGGGCATATGCAACATCCACAAATTGATCAGGCATAGGTGTAGACACAAGCACTGGTGGTGTAAAAGTGGTAAGGTCAGTCGGAAGTGCACGAAAAGGGAATACATTTTCATCAAACACAACATCATGAGAGATGTAGACGCGGTTGGTAGGAACGTGTAAGCACTTGTACCCTTTGTGAAGAGAACTATACCCGAGAAAAACGCACTTCTTAGACCGAAACTCTAGCTTGCCCTTGTTGTATGGACGGAGGTGAGGCCAACATGCACACCCGAACACTTTGAAGAATGTGTAGTCTGGAATCTCATTCAGCAGAAGTTCAAGTGGGGTTTGCATTTTCAAGAGTCTCGAGGGAAGCCTGTTTATAAGAAAACAAGCTGTGGAGAAAGCATCACTCCAGAACCTAAACGGGACGGATGCATGAGCTAGCAAGGTTAAGCCAGTTTCAACAAGATGATGATGCTTACACTCGGCAGTACCATTCTGCTGATGTGTGTGAGGACATGACACACGGTGCGAAATCCCAAGTTTGTTAAAGAACGAGTTGAAGTTGTGGTACTCACCCCCCCAGTCGGATGATTTTCTGCTTAAGAAGACGCTCAACGTGTGCTTGAAACTGAAGGAAGACATCGAAGACATCAGACTTACGCTTAATAAGATATAACCAAGTAAAATGGCTATAAGCATCAATGAAACTGACATAATAATTGTGACCACTAACAGATGTCTGGGCATGGCCCCATACATCAGAAGACACAAGCTCAAGAGGATGTTTCACAACACGACTAGACTCTGAAGAAGCAAGTTGATGACTCTTGCCCTGCTGACAGACATCACAAATAGTTTCAGTAGTTTTATTGGACACAACTGGGATTTCATGACGATGCAAAACATGTCGAACTATGGGAGCCACCGGGTGACCAAGGTGCGCATGCCAGTGTGCAGGCGACACACGAATGCCACTGAACACCTGAGGAGAAGACGTCATGGAAGATGGGTGCGGCGCATCAAGTGCATACATGCCATGGTGAAGACGACCGCTAAGTAGAACGGCCCTTGTGTCCTGATCCTTGATAAAGAAATGAAAAGGGTGAAACTCAACAAGGACATTATTATCACGAGTAAGTTGAGGAATGGACAACAAACTATGCGTAGCAGAAGGAACACGAAGGACATTAGATAGATGCAATGTGCGAAAATTGTGTGCAAGGAGAGAGGCCTGACCAACATGGGAGATGCGCATACCTGCTCCACTGGCGGTGTGCACCTGATCATGACCACGATATGGCTCCTGAGTGGAGAGCTTACCCATCTCACCGTTGAGGTGGTTGGTAGCTCCAGTGTCCATGTACCACGCAGGATCAATTGAGTAAGACAGAGTGCGACCATGATCATGACTCATCATGGCGGCGGCGGCCTGCTTGTCATTCCCTTTTCCATTGTTGCCGAGGCCCATGATCATGACTCATCACAGCGAGAGGCAATGTGGCGCTCAAGGCCACACAGCTGGCAGGCCTGTGGAGCACCACAAGAGGAACAACACGCCACTGGCCGGTTACCACCCGTGATGGTCGGAGCATTGCCCTGCGAGGATGATTGTGAAGCCGGCGCCGTCTTACCACCTGAAGATGATGACCGCTGGGGCTTGCCACGAGTTGCGGCATTGGCGGAGGCAAAACTGGGGGAGGCCCGACGCGCCTTAATACGCTACTCACGGCCAAGCAGACGTGCATAGAGCTCACGAGGTGGGAGCGGATCATCGTGGCCATGAACATTCTCAATGAGGTTGTCATAATCATCATCAAGCCCATTGAGCACAAAGGTGGTTAACTCCTCATCCTGCAGCGATTGACCAACTGAGGCCAACATGTCAGCGAGACACCGCATCTTGTTGAAGTAGTCGGTGATGCTGAGGTCGCCAAACTTGGTCTCTCCTAGCTCGGTGCGTATAGAGTGAGCACGCGCCTGAGACTGAGACGGGAAACTGGTGTGAAGCGCCGCCCACGCCTCCCGGGACGTAGTGGCGAAGATGACCAGCGACGAGACACTCGGAGTGAGCGAGGACTGGATGGCGGAGAGGATGGCCTGATCCTGAGCCACCCAGGTGTGGTATGCCGGATGGTGAGGGGGCGGACACGGGATGGATCCATCAACGTAGCCTTCCAGATAGCGACTCCGCATAAGAGGGAGCACCTGGGCACGCCAAGACAGATAGTTGTCCGGCGCAAGCTTCACTGGCAGCAGATGTCAGAAGTAGAATGGTGCCGACACCGTGGCCGAATCAGCGTGGCCATGTGGCGATGCATACAGGCCCACCGACGAGGCCGCCTCAGGATGTGCAGGATACATCAAGTAGGGCGGGTAGGATCCGGAGGAAACCGCGGGCGCACTGTGGTAGGGAGCCGCGGGATCGCCGTGGTGTGTCGCGGCTGGAGCCACGTGCGAGGAGGCGACCATAGTCCCTTGCGGGTGCGGGGACGACGCCGGGTAGGTTTGAAGCGGCGTGGGCGCCGAGTAGGGCAGCGGCGGAGGCGCGCCGTAGTAGTGATGCGGCGGTAGAGCGCCATAGGGCTGCTACGGAGGCGGCGCACCGTAGGTTTGAGGCGGTGGTGGCCAAGACGACGGCAGGGGCGGCGCACCATAGGTTTGGGGCGGCGCCTGCCAAGACGACGGCGGTGGCGGCGGTCCATCGTGGACCGCGGGAACACCGCCCGTAGGAGGAGCAGCGCCAGGGGGCACCGCACAGGACGGGGTGGCGGCGCGATCTCCCGATTCGATTAGGGATTCTGGCGAGGTGGAGGCACCGAAGGCCATCACGAGCGGCTGCGAGGCAAGGAACGGTGAGGCAGTCGCGAGGGCCGGCGCAGCGGCGGCGGGAGGAACCGAGGTCGGCGCGGCGGCGGCGACAGCGGAAGACATCGTAACCTAATCTGATACCATGTAAGACATATGATTTGGGGACTGCACGACACCCCTAACCTGAGGTGTGGCTATCTCATTATATAGAAGTACCCAAGGAGTACAATACAACATTACAATACATGTATAAAGAGGCTACGTGTATATACAGTCTAACAGGTTGAGCCCCGGTGAGCGCCAGCGGCGGGCAGCTCACCGGCCGGAGGAGGCAGCATCGTGAGGTCCAACTCGGGAGCGAGAGGAGCGGCAATGGCTGCCCTGATCTGAGAGCAGGGACCCAATTGCTTTTTGCAAAAAATGCAGGGACTGGATTGCTTTCTTAAGTTTGTGTGCAGGCCCACCCCTAACGGTCAGACAAACGGTCAAACAATTAGAGCTCTTACGCATGGGCCCACCTGTCATAATCACGTTTAATTGATAAGTACTCAGCGTTTTGGGTTTTTTGAATCAGGTGACCCCTCACTTGATAATTATCTAAGAAAAATTAAAAACCGGTAATTTTTTAGAACCCTAATCCGTAAAGTAGTAGCTTTATGCTATTTACTCTAATTCCGGTAATACTTGTTCCTCCCGGTTGCACCTTTTTATTGGCATAAAAAACAGACACCAGTTTCGTGCATCCTGGGATGATTGTTGTACCTGGAGTGGCAACGCAGGTTCTAGCTAACAGCAACAGGAGGGATGCACAAGGCGAAAGGGAGCGCAGAACACACATTGATCAGCAACACAAAGATCAATCACGCATATACCAGCTGGTGTTGAAGATCAAGATCTGGTGGTGTTCCTTGTCAGCCGCGTCCATCGGAAGCACTAATCTCAGGCGATTTGCATAAGCTCCCCACGACAATGATCCAGCAGACGGATGCATTGCATCAGCAGCTCCGATTGAGCACTGTCATAAAGCACCTTCCACTGACGCAACAACGTACCCAACTTGCCTAGGATGCAGTTCACGCTTCTCCATGATCTCCTCAGAAAGTAGGACTCATTATGTAGACACCCTATACTCCACAAGGAGGCAGCACCACCATCCATACTGTAAACCAGCATTTGCTTACACCCCTAGTTCTAAGTCAGATTAGATAAATACCCTAGAGGCGGGATGTCAAAACAAGCATCAACATTTTTCCATAGATATTTAGCAGCCACACACTCAACAACCAAGCTTTGAATGGATTCATGTTCACTGGAAAAGATGCATGTCATATCATCCAAATTATGCCTATTGGCCAAATTATATATTGTACAAATTTTATTATTAATGACCAGCCATAGAAACACATGATTTCTCTAGGGACACAATACTTTCCACATCAGATCTTTCAAAGGATAAACCACCCCATCCCTACCCCCAGAGTTAATAGCACTGTAAAAAGATTTCACAAATAATTCACCAGACGGATCAGTCATCCACATTTTCTTGATAAAGGTTGATTTTATTATCTCAAGTGTAGCATCAAGTGGATACAAAATATTATGAGTAATACCTGGCCTCTTCATAACTAGGATGCACACAGCCAAACACCAGAAGTCTGGCACTAGAAAATGGAACAAAACCGACAAATCAGCAACAGAAGAGTCTTGTAGACCGACACTTTGCTTATGTCGAGCGGGTGGTGGATCGATCTGGAGGTTATGCTGCCACCCGTGTTGGGAAAAAACCTCCGTGGCCGCCTGCTCCAACCGCGTACTCACCGCCTTGAACATCAGTTGATGCTCCGGTCATTGTAGCATATACCACGTATGAAGCAAGTGCGTATAACGAAAAATAACCTACTGAGAAGAAGCATTTTTATCATTAAAACCCAAATCATTTCTACATAGCCAAAGCGACCAAAGTAAGGCGTACGCTCCCTCCCCTATTAGCGTTTTGAAACTATTTGAAATTCCGTCCAACCAATGATCAAGTATATTTGCAACACTTGCGGGTGGATATAAATTTGACGCTATTTGGATGAATGACCATGTAGGATGTGCACACTTGCATTGGAAAAACAGGTGTTTGATGTCCCGTTATGAGCACAAAAGCAACACTTCTTACTCCCTGGCCAATTGCACCGTGCAAGATTGTCTTTGGTTAGCACAAATTCCCTACGAAGGTATCACATAATGATTTTCACATTTAGTGGAATTTTCGACTTCCAAATTTTCTTGTTATTATTCACTGATACCTCAGAATGCGTAAGCGCATGGTATATAGAGTCTATTGTGAAAGACCCCGATGTTGTGAGGTTTTAGTGAAACACATCTCGGCCTTGTGTCAGATTAACAGCCGTGATAAAAGATTATGCCATGACATAAGTAGGGGATGAATCAAATCCTGCGTGAATGAAATATTCCGCGGGGATGAACTAAGCACCTACGTAGTAGTATTACTCTTATCATTAGCAATGGTGTATAAGGTTGGGTATTGTTCTCGGAGACTGGCATTGCCTAGCCATATGTCTTCCTAGAAACGAACCTCCGACCCATCCTTTATCGCGAAAGACCCAAAGCAAAAGAGATATATGTTTCTTTGCCGCCATTAGGTCGGCCAAAAGTGCGAGTCGCTGGGTTTCCTATGGGCCCGAGACACCACCTTTTGGCCTAGATACTTGTTGGGCAACATGGTTTGCCAATTACCATCCTCAGTAACAAGTTTGAACAACCATGTACTAAGTAGAGCCTCATTCTTCACCTACAGGTCATGAATTCCAAGGCCACCATGGTCATTCGTGTTGGGGAACGTAGTAATTTCAACAAATTTCCTACGCACACGCAAGATCATGGTCATGCATAGCAACGAGAGGGGAGAGTGTTGTCCACGTACCCTCGTAGACTGAAAGCGGAAGCGTTAGCACAACGCGGTTGATGTAGTTGTACGTCTTCATGGCCCGACCGATCAAGCACCAAAACTACGGCACCTCCGAGTTCTAGCACACGTTCAGCTCGATGACGATCCCCGGACTCCCAGCAGAATGTCGGGGAAGAGTTTCGTCAGCACGACGGCGTGGTGACGATCTTGATGTTCTACTGTCGCAGGGCTTCGCCTAAGGACCACTACAATATTATCGAGGACTATGGTGGAGGGGGGCACCGCACACGGCTAAGAGATCAATGATCAAATGTTGTGTCTATGGGGTGCCCCCTGCCCCCGTATATAAAGGAGCAAGGGAGGGAGGCGGCCGGCCTTGGAGGAGGGCGCGCCAAGGGGGGAGTCCTACTCCCACCGAGAGTAGGACTCCTCCTTTCCTTGTTGGAGTAGGAGAGAAGGAAAGATGGGGAGAGGAACAAGGAAATGTGGGCTGCACCCCTTGTCCAATTCGGACCAGAGTGGGGGCGCGCGCCTCCTTCCTTTTGGCCTCTCTCCTCTATTCCCGTATGGCCCAATAAGGCCCATATACTCCCCGGCGAATTCCCGTAACTCTCCGGTACTTCGAAAAATACCCGAATCACTTGGAACCTTTCCGATGTTCGAATATAATCGTCCAATATATCGATCTTTACGTCTCGACCATTTCGAGACTCCTCGTCATGTCCCCGATCTCATCCGGGACTCCGAACTCCTTTGGTACATCAAAACTCATAAACTCATAATATAACTGTCATTGAAACCTTAAGCGTGTGGACCCTACGGGTTCGAGAACAATGTAGACATGATCGAGACACGTCTCCGGTCAATAACCAATAGCGGAACCTGGATGCTCATATTGGCTCCCACATATTCTACAAAGATCTTTATCGGTCAGACTGCATAACAACATACGTTGTTCCCTTTGTCATCGGTATGTTATTTGCCCGAGATTCGATCGTTAGTATCTCAATACCTAGTTCAATCTTGTTACTAGCAAGTCTCTTTACTCGTTCCGTAATACATCATCCTGCAACTAACTCATTAGTTGCAATGCTTTCAAGGCTTAAGTGATGTGCATTACCGAGAGGGATCAGAGATACCTCTCCGACAATTGGAGTGACAAATCCTAATCTCGAAATACACCAACCCAACAAGTACCTTCGGAGACACCTATAGAGCACCTTTATAATCACCCAGTTATGTTGTGATGTTTGGTAGCACACAAAGTGTTCCTCTGGTAAACGGGAGTTGCATAATCTCATAGTCATAGGAACATGTATAAGTCATGAAGAAAGCAATAGCAACAAACTAAACGATCAAGTGCTATGCTAACAGAATGGGTCAAGTTAATCACATCATTCTCCTAATGATGTGATCCCTTTAATCAAATGACAACTCATGTCTATGGTTAGGAAACATAACCATCTTTGATCAACGAGCTAGTCAAGTAGAGGCATACTAGTGACACTCTGTTTGTCTATGTATTCACACATGTATTATGTTTCCGGTTAATACAATTCTAGCATGAATAATAAACATTTATCATGATATAATGAAATAAATAATAACTTTATTATTGCCTCTAGGGCATATTTCCTTCAGTGTCCCACTTGCACTAGAGTCAATAATCTAGTTCACATCGCCAACAGTTCACATCACCATGTGATTAACACCCATAGTTCGCATCGACATGTGACCAACACCCAAAGGGTTTACTAGAATCAATAATCTAGTTCACATCGCTATGTGATTAACACCCAAAGAGTACTAAGGTGTGATCATGTTTTGCTTGTGAGAGAAGTTTAGTCAACGGGTCTGCCACATTCAGATCAGTAAGTATTTTGCAAATTTCTATGTCAACAATGCTCTGCACGGAGCTACTCTAGCTAATTGCTCCCACTTTCAATATGTATCCAGATTGAGATTTAGAGTCATCTGGATCAGTATCAAAAATTGCATCGATGTAACCCTTTACGACGAACCTTTTTGTCACCTCCATAATCGAGAAACATATCCTTATTCCACTAAGGATAATTTTGACCGCTGTCTAGTGATCTACTCCTAGATCACTATTGTACTCCCTTGCCAAACTCAGGGCAGGGTATACAATAGGTCTGGTACACAGCATGACATACTTTATAGAACCTATGGCTGAGGCATAGGGAATGACTTTCATTTTCTCTCTATCTTCTACCGTGGTCGGGTTTTGAGTCTTACTGAACTTCACACCTTGTAACACAGGCAAGAACTCCTTCTTTGACTGTTCCATTTTGAACTACTTCAAAATCTTGTCAAGGTATGAACACATTGAAAAACTTATCAAGTGTCTTGATCTATCTCTATAGATCTTGATGCTCAATATGTAAGCAGCTTCACCGAGGTCTTTCTTTGAAAAACTCCTTTCAAACATTTCTTTATGCTCTACATTATCTCCGATCAACAATATGTCATTCACATATACTTATCAGAAATGTTGTAGTGCTCCCACTCACTTTCTTGTAAATACAAGCTTCACCGCAAGTCTGTATAAAACTATATGCTTTGATCAACTTATCAAAGTGTATATTCCAACTCCGAGATGCTTGCACCAGTCCATAGATGGATCGCTGGAGCTTGCATATTTTGTTAGTACCTTTAGGATTGACAAAACCTTCTGGTTGCATCATATACAACTCTTCTTTAATAAATCCATTAAGGAATGCAGTTTTGTTTATCCATTTGCCAGATTTCATAAAATTCGGCAATTGCTAACATGATTCGGACAGACTTAAGCATAGATACGAGTGAGAAACTGTCATCGTAGTCAACACCTTGAACTTGTTGAAAACCTTTTTGCGACAATTCTAGCTTTGTAGATAGTAACACTAATATCAGCGTCTGTCTTCCTCTTGAAGATCCATTTAATCTCAGTGGCTCGCCGATCATTGGGCAAGTCAATCAAAGTCCATACTTTGTTCTCATACATGGATCTCATCTCAGATTTCATGGCCTCAAGCCATTTCGCGGAATCTGGGCTCATCATCGCTTCCTCATAGTTCGTAGGCTCGTCATGGTCAAGTAACATGACCTCTGGAACAGGATTACTGTACCACTCTGGTGCGAATCTCACTCTGGTTTACCTACGAGGTTTCGGTAGTAACTTGATCTGAAGTTAGATGATCATCATCATTAGCTTCCTCACTAATTGGTGTAGTAGTCACAGGAATAGAATTCTATGATGAACTACTTTCCAATAAGGGAGCAGGTACAGTTACCTCATCAAGTTCTACTTTCCTCCCACTCACTTCTTTCGAGAGAAACTCCTTCTCTAGAAAGGATCCATTCTCAGCAATGAATATCTTGCCTTCGGATCTGTGATAGAAGGTGTACCCAACATTTTCTTTTGGGTATTGTATGAACACGCACTTCTCCGATTTGGGTTTGAGCTTATCGGGTTGAAACTTTTTCACATAAGCAATGCAACCTCAAACTTTAAGAAACAACAGCTTAGGTTTCTTGCCAAACTATAGTTCATACGGTGTCGTCTCAACGGATTTAGATGGTGCCCTATTTAACGTGAATGTAGCTGTCTCTAATGCATAACCCCAAAACAATAGCGGTAAATTAGTAAGAGACGTCATAGATCGCACCATATCTAATAAAGTACGGTTACGACGTTCAGACACACCATTACACTGTGGCGTTCCAGGTGGCGTGAGTAGTGAAACTATTTCACAATGTTTTAACTGAAGGCCAAACTCGTAACTCAAATATTTTCCTTCTGCGATCATATCGTAGAAACTTTTATTTTTGTTACGATGATTCTCCACTTCACTCTGAAATTCTTCCAACTTTTCAAATGTTTCAGATTTGTGTTTCATCAAGTAGATATACTCATATCTGCTCAAATCATCTGTGAAGATCAGAAAATAATGATACCTGCCGCGAGCCTCAATATTCATCGGACCACATACATCAGTATGTATGATTTCCAACAAATCTGTTGCTTGCTCCATTGTTCTAGAGAATGGAGTCTTAGTCATCTTGCCCATGAGGCATGGTTTGCAAGCATCAATTGATTCATAATCAAGTTATTCCAAAAGCCCATCAGCATGGATTTTCTTCATGCGTTTTACACCAATATGACCTAAATGGCAGTGCCACAAATAAGTTGCACTATCATTATTAACTTTGCACCTTTTGGTTTCAATATTATGAATATGTGTATCAGTACGATCGAGATCCAACAAACCATTTTCATTGGGTGTGTAACCATATAAGGTTTTATTCATGTAAACAGAACAACAATTTATTCTCTTACTTAAATGAATAACCGTATTGCAATAAACATGATCAAATCATATTCATGCTCAATGCAAACACCAAATGACACTTATTTAGGTTCAATACTAATCCCGAAAGTATAGGGAGTGTGCGATGATGATCATATCAATCTTGGAACCACTTCCAACACACATTGTCACTTCACCCTTAACTAGTCTTTGTTCATTCTGCAACTCCCGTTTCGAGTTACTACTCTTAGCAACTGAACCAGTATCAAATATCGAGGGGTTGCTACGAACACTAGTAAAATATACATCAATAATATGTATATCAAATATACCTTTGTTCACTTGGCCATCCTTCTTATCCGCCAAATACTTGGGGTAGTTCCGCTTCCAATGACCAGTCCCTTTGCAGTAGAAGCACTCAATTTCAGGCTTCGGTCCAGACTTGGGTTTTTCACTTGAGCAGCAACTTGCTTGCCGTTCTTCTTGAAGTTCCCCTTTCTTCCCTTTGTCCCTTTACTTGAAACTAGTGGTTTTGTTTACCATCAACACTTGATGCTTTTCTTGATTTCTACCTTCATCGATTTAAGCATCGCGAAGAGCTTGGGAATCATTTCCGTTATCCCTTGCATATTATAGTTCATCACGAAGTTCTACTAACTTGGTGAT
Organism: Triticum dicoccoides; assembly: GCF_002162155.2. Taxonomy (NCBI): domain Eukaryota; kingdom Viridiplantae; phylum Streptophyta; class Magnoliopsida; order Poales; family Poaceae; genus Triticum; species Triticum dicoccoides. Next base: position 560,604,250 of record NC_041388.1, on the reverse strand, counting down.
GGTGACTAGAGAATTCTGTCAATCACTATTTTATCTGGAAGATTAACTCCCACTTGATTCAAGCGATTGTAGTACCCAGAAAATCTGAGCACATGCTCACTACTTGAGCTATTCTCCTCCATCTTTTAGCTATAGAACTTGTTGGAGAGTTCATATCTCCCAACTCGGGTATTTGCTTGAAATATTAACTTCAACTCTAGGAACATCTCATATGTTCCATGACGTTAAAAACGCCTTTGAAGTCCCGATTCTAAGCCATTAAGTATGGTGCACTAAACTATCAAGTAGTCATCATATTGAGCTAGCCAAACATTCAGAACGTCTGCATCTGCTTCTGCAATAGGTCTGTCACCTAGCGGTGCATCAAGGACATAATTCTTCTGTGCAGCAATGAGGACAATCCTCAGATCACGGATCCAATTCGCATCATTGCTACTAACATTTTTCAACTTAGTTTTCTCTAGGAACATATAAAAATTAAATGGGGAGCAACATCGCGAGCTATTGATCTACAACATAGATATGCTAATACTACCAGGACTAAGTTCATGATAAATTAAAGTTCAATTAATCATATTACTTAAGAACTCCCACTTAGATAGACATCCCTCTAATCGTCTAAGTGATCACGTGATCCAAATCAACTAAACCATAACCGATCATCACGTGAAATGGAATAGCTTTCAATGGTGAACATCATGATGTTGATCATATCTACTATATGATTCACGCTCGACCTTTCGGTCTCAGTCTTCCGAGGCCATATCTGCATATGCTAGGCTTGTCAAGTTTGACCTGAGTATTCTGCGTGTGCAAAACTGGCTTGCACCCGTTGTAGATGGACGTAGAGCTTATCACACCCGATCATCACGTGGTGTCTGGGCACGACGAACTTTGGCAACGGTGCATACTCAGGGAGAACACTTTTATCTTCAAATTTAGTGAGCGATCATCTTACAATGCTACCGTCAAACAAAGCAAGATAAGATGCATAAAATATAAACATCACATGCAATCAATATAAGTGATATGATATGGCCATCATCATCTTGTGCTTGGGATCGCCATCTCCGAAGCACCGTCACGATCACCATAGTCACCGGCGCGACACCTTGATCACCATCGTAGCATCGTTGTCGTCTCGCCAATCTTATGCTTCCACGACTATCGCTACCGTTTAGTGATAAAGTAAAGCATTACAGCACAATTGCATTGCATACAATAAAGCGACAACCATATGGCTCCTGCCAGTTGCCGATAACTCGGTTACAAAACATGATCATCTCATACAATAAAATTTAGCATCATATCTTGACCATATCACATCACAACATGCCCTGCAAAAACAAGTTAGACGTCCTCTACTTTGTTGTTGCAAGTTTTACGTGGCTGCTACGGGCTGCGCAAGAACCGTTCTTACCTACGCATCAAAACCACAATGATAGTTTGTCAAGTTGGTGCTGTTTTAACCTTCGCAAGGACCGGGCATAGCCACACTCGGTTCAACTAAAGTTGGAGAAACTGACACCAGCCAGCCACCTATGTGTAAAGCACGTCGGTAGAACCAGTCTCGCGTAAGGGTACGCGTAATGTTGATCCGGACCGCTTCATCCAACAATACCGCCGAACCAAAGTATGACATGCCGGTAAGCAGTATGACTTATATCGCCCACAACTCACTTGTGTTCTACTCGTGCATATGACATCTAAGCATAAAACCTGGCTCTGATACCACTGTTGGGGAACGTAGTAATTTCAAAAAAATTCCTATGCACACGCAAGATCATGGTGATGCATAGCAACGAGAGGGGAGAGTGTTGTCCATGTACCCTCGTAGACCGAAAGCGGAAACGTTAGCACAACGCGGTTGATGTAGTCGTAAATCTTCACGGCCCGACCGATCAAGCACCGAAACTACGGCACCTCCGAGTTCTAGCACACGTTCAGCTCGATGATGATCCCCGGACTCTGATCCAACAGAATGTCAGGGAAGAGTTCCGTCAGCACGACGGCGTGGTGACGATCTTGATGTTCTACTGTCGCAGGGCTTCGCCTAAGCACCACTAAAGTATTATCGAGGACTATGGTGGAGGGGGGCACCGCACACGGCTAAGAGATCAATGATCAACTTTTGTGTCTATGGGGTGCCCCCTGCCCCCGTATATAAAGGAGCAAGGGAGGGAGGCGGCCGGCCTTGGAGGAGGGCGCGCCAAGGGGGCAGTCCTACTCCCACCGGGAGTAGGACTCCTCCTTCCCTTGTTGGAGTAGGAGATAAGGAAAGAGGGGGAGAGGAACAAGGAAAAGTGGGCTGCACCCCTTGTCCAATTTGGACCAGAGGGGGGCGCGCGCCTCCTTCCTTTTGGCCTCTCTCCTCTATTCCCGTATGGCCCAATAAGGCTCATATACTCCCCGGCGAATTCCCGTAACTCTTCGGTGCTCCGAAAAATACCTGAATCACTCGGAACCTTTCCGATGTCCGAATATCATTGTCCAATATATCGATCTTTATGTCTCGACCATTTCGAGACTCCTCGTCATGTCCCTGATTTCATCCGGGACTCCGAACTCCTTCGGTACATAAAAACTCATAAACTCATAATATAACTGTCATTGAAACCTTAAGCGTGCGGACCCTACGGGTTCGAGAACAATGTAGACATGACCGAGACACGTCTCCGGTCAATAACCAATAGCGGAACCTGGATGCTCATATTGGCTCCCACATATTCTACGAAGATCTTTATCGGTCAGACCACATAACAACATATGTTGTTCCCTTTGTCATCGGTATGTTACTTGCCCGAGATTCGATCGTCGGTATCTCAATACCTAGTTCAATCTCGTTACCGGCAAGTCTCTTTACTCGTTCCGTAATACATCATCCTGCAGCTAACTCATTAGTTGCAATGATTGCAAGGCTTAAGTGATGTGCATTACTGAGAGGGCCCAGAGATACCTCTCCGACAATCGGAGTGACAAATCCTAATCTCGAAATACGCCAACCCAACAAGTACCTTCGGAGACACCTGTAGAGCACCTTTATAATCACCCAGTTACGTTGTGACGTTTGGTAGCACACAAAGTGTTCCTCCGGTAAACGGGAGTCGCATAATCTCATAGTCATAGGAACATGTATAAGTCATGAAGAAAGCAATAGCAACAAACTAAACGATCAAGTGCTATGCTAACGGAATGGGTCAAGTCAATCACATCATTCTCCTAATGATGTGATCCCGTTAATCAAATGACAACTCATGTCTATGGTTAGGAAACATAACCATCTTTGATCAACGAGCTAGTCAAGTAGAGGCATACTAGTGACACTCTGTTTGTCTATGTATTCACACATGTATTATGTTTCCGGTTAATACAATTCTAGCATGAATAATAAACATTTATCATGATATAAGGAAATAAATAATAACTTTATTATTGCCTCTAGGGCATATTTCCTTCATTTCCCCCTACAAACCACACTCCATTGGGCCGACCTATATTTTTTCTTTTCACCATCTCCTTGCCAAAGAAATCTGGATCTAAAATAGTCCGGTATTTGCAGGACCCCTTTTGGGAGTTGGAAGAAAGAAATCATATAGAGAACCATATTTGCAAGGTAGAGTCAATCAAAACCAACCGTCCTCCAACTATGAGCAACTTGCCTTTCCAACTGCTCAGTCATTTCTCTAGATGCTCCTCAATATGCTTCCACTCCACAATGGTGAGACGTCGATAGTGAACCGGTATCCTAGATATTTCATCCGGAATTGTCCATGTGTGCAACAAAACAAGTCAGCATAATCGATAGCTGCCACAATGGCTTCACCAAAGCAGAAGAGTTCACTTTTATGAAAGTTAATTTTGAGACGCGACATTTTATCAAACGTTAAAAGCAAGAGTTTTAGTTTTTGAGCCTTGACTAGGTCATGCTCTATAAAAAGAATTGTGTCATCATCATATGGAGGAATAGAGAGGCCACCATCGAAAAGGTGTGCTACTACTCCTGCAATCTGGTTATTATGCTTTTGGCACACTCAATCAAAATAGCCAGCATGTCAACAACAATGTTGAATAACATTGAGGACATGGGGTCAGCCTGTCATTGTCATTTTTTGTCTAAAAGTAATTGCCTACATCATCATTGACTTTGATAGCCACACTACCTTCAGTTACGAAACTTTGGATCCACTTGCGCCATTTACCGGAGAAACCTTTCGTTCTTAGGGCCTGTTGGCCGAAATACCATTTCACCTTGTCATAGGCCTGTTCAAAGTCGATTTTGAATACTACTCCAGATCAATCATCCACATAGGAGAACAATTATTAGAAGACAAAATCACTACTCTCAAGAGATCTAGCAGTTCCGGCCACCTACAATACAAACAAACATCTACACATGTCAGCCGTAGGGTGGTACCATCCTAGACTTGGGAAACAGAATGCTCTGTTGATTGTAAATCTCAAACAAATCCTAGAACTGGGTCTCAAGGGAACATTCCCCTAGCAAAATATCATGCCAAAAGCAAATATGTAACCCATTCCCAAACGTGCATCTATAAAAACACCTGGAAGGTGATAAGGACCATGTCATACCTTTCTAGAAGGGGGAAACGGTCCTAATTTTAGACCATCGAATGTTAGGTGGTGTCAGGGCTTCTCCAAGGCGGACCCTCAAACCGCCCGCAACCGTCCAGACTAAGCGGTCCGGACACGATTTCCCATCCAATGCGGACCTGTATCAGTCCGCCGAGCGGTCCTGACGTAATTTTTCTAGCAAACCCGAGACAAAGTGGGGGGATGGGGGCTTTCCGCGAGTCCCGGAAGCAGACACGCAGGACACGATAGCCCGGCCCATCCAAAACCCTTCCCGGACCATGCGGCCCCATCCTCCCCATTTCCTCTCCTTCATTATTTGGAGAAGGAAAGTTCAGATACATATCTATTGATTAGTCAATTTGATTTCTCCTCAAAATTGTTATTTGTTTCCTTAAAATCCATTATTTGTTTCCTAAAGCAGATTTCATTGATGGAAGGGATTAATTGATTTGGGTAAGTTAGAAAAGTTAGATATGTGATCTTTTTTATGTTAGGAAAGTGTTGATTTACAAGGAAAGAGTGAAGAGAAAAATAAACTGGTGAGAGGGGATGGTGAAAGGAGAGACAAAAAAAGCCAGACGATATTAATGCTGATGACAGGTGACGCGAAAAAAACCCGTTGAGGGGAAGCTACCAAGTCCCCGTTTAGGAGTAGAGATAAACAACTACAAAGAAAAAAAGAAGAAATGTAGTTGCTGAAATGTTTAATGTTGGATAGCTTATTCTAATTAAAACGTTGAATATCGAGTGAGCAGCATGTTCCAGAATAATGATAATTAAATGAAAGCAATTGGCTGTTAATACATATAGTTGCAGGAAGGTAAGTGTGCATATACATGACAAAAGAAGAAATGTTTAATGTCAAGGCTATGAGATTAACATACCAGCTCCATCAACTGTTATTTCTAATTCCCTAAATTTGGTACCAAGCTTTTATAAAGCTGTCCTTAGTACCTCAAGATTAATTATCCCTCTATTTATCACTATCCCGGGATTCAAATTCTCTAAAGCCCATCGTCTCTTCCTCTGACAAGTTTCTGAAAAATGTAACTATAACAGAAGAAATGAGAAGATGTGTTATGCAGTGCAGACTGTACTACCAAGCAAGCAAAGAAAACCTAGTTTGAAATTCAGATCGTTTCAGTACCTTCAGGTAAAACCTCTTCAGCATGCATAATATTAAACCATATGAAGCTTGGTACTCACAAATGCATTGATTTTGAAAGCGCAAACCTTTCTTGCATCGAACTTGAAGTTCTTTAGATGCGATTGGGAACACTTGCTATTGTCTAGCATAGCCTATGTCAGGTCTGCACAAGACACTTAGCCATACATCGAACTTGAATTGGCAGAGTCAGCCTTTTCTCGGCTGATGGGCTGTAGTTTATTCAGTTTTTTCTTTCCAAGATGACATCGCTCAGTACAAATTTAGCCTGGCCAAACTGTTAATTTGTTCCATTTATCTAAATATATTCTATAAAAATCCATTAGAAAATTAATATTAACAAAAGCACAAGGAAGCAATAATGTGCGCATCTTTCACTTGCATGAATGGATAAGAAAGCCATTACAGGGTCACTAATAATAGAGCACGTGGAGGCATCAATATCATTTTGTTTAGATAGATTGATATATATGAATCAACCTATGTCTTGGAAGGGCAGTCGAAAATCATCCGAAGACGGCAACAAACTTATTTGGCCGAAAAATATTTCACGAATCATATTGCACTAAATATACAAAATATTCCCAAATACAATAGAAGAAAAGGCGCATGACACATACCACCTATCTCAATTACGAAGCATTCTCATCTACCCCAGAGGAAGAAACGTACACATGAGTCCCTTGGCGGCTAGGGCAAACTCTCCCATCCAGACTTCACAAGCAAGCCCCTGGACTTGCCTCCGCTTTGCTGCCGCTCCGGCGGCTAGTGGCGGGGAGGAAAATTCCGGTGCCTCCGCTTCATTTAGTAGTTTAGGTTTGTGTTTTTAGTCCCGAAAGGTGCGACGCTCGGGTGGATGGCGGCGCTTCTTCTTTGAGTTTGTCTTCCAGGTTTCGATCCTCGTCGAGTTCGTCCATGTGGACGTAGTCGGCGGAGCTCCGGCGTAGATTCCTTCCGTCTTCTTGGGGCGGTGAGGTTAGGATTTCTCGTCGTATGACGAGATTTGGTGCTAGTTGCTTCAGATCTATTCAAGGGTTCAACCACGACGACTGCGGCTCCAAAGCACTGGTCCTTAGGGGCATGTTCATGAAGACTTCCTGACTGTTATGTTTTAAACTTCATGCACTAGCCAACGCAACCATAAGTCCGAACTGATGAAAAGGGATAGACAATTCTCATATACACTTCAACACCCGCTCTCACGTGTGATGCGGAAAGTAAACACATTGATAGACTCAGAGATATGGCTCAAGAGGCCAATACGTAGACGCAAATAAAGGGGGAACAAAGTTTTTAGATAAATTGCGAAAGTCTGAACTAGAACTCAAGACCTTAGATCTGATACCACGTTAAACTTCATGCACTAGTTCATACAACCAAAAATCTAAAGTGATGGAAAGGGCTAGACGATCCACATATATATACACTTCAACAACCCTTTCACGTGTGAAACAAAAAGTAAACACGTGAATAGACTCAGGGGTGTGGCTCAAAGAGGCCTATGCGTAGACAAAAGGGAGGCAAAAACAATTTTTTGGTTGAACAGCGAAAGGGAAGACTTGAACTCAAGACCTTGGGCTCTAATACCATGTTAAGCTTCATGCACTAGACACACTACTAGGAAAAGGGCTATAGATAGGATTGACACTAATGGCGCACCAGAGAAGTAGTGCGCCACTACTATATACTAATGGCGCACCAGTTGGTGATGCGCCATTAGTGTGGAAGACACTAATGGCGCACCAGAAAACAGGTGCGCCACTAGTGATAATTTTTTTTACATACATACTAATGGCGCATCCTATGTCTGGTGCGCCATTACTAGTTCTAACTAGTAATGGCGCACCAGACAAGGAGTGCGCCAGTACTGAATTTTTTTTATTCTTTTTTTTTGCAAAACTACTAATGGCGCACCGCATCACCGTGCGCCATTAGTAGTTTAAACTACTAATGGCGCACCCTGTAAAAGTGCGCCATTATTATATTTTTTTTACTTTTCTGCAAAACTACTAATGGCGCACCACCTGCAGATGCGCCATTAGTAACCAGGGTTACTAATGGCGCATGTGCAGGTGGTGCGCCATTAGTAACCTGAGACCCCAACAAGATATTTTGGACAGCCCCACACCTACCCACTCACTTTCCCCACTTCATTCCCTCCACCTCCTTCTCCAAGCTTTTGGCTGCCTCCTCCTCCTCACCTCATTTCCACCATAGATTCATCAAAATTAAGTGGTGAAATTACCTTTTTTGATAGGTAAGTAAGGGGAAAGCCATCTTCATGATGTAGATCTACTTTTTTCTCCCTAGCTCGCTCCAACAACGTGCACATGCACTTTTTGTGGCCTAGCTAGATCTATGTATGTTTGTGGTGTTGCATGTGTTTGTGGTGTTGCATATATGTTTGTGTTTGCAGGTACCGGTATTTGAAATGCGATAGTTGCCAATATTTTGCCGAGATGTTGATTCATTTTCATTTCGGCGAGAATTTTGGCACTATGCATTCTTTTTGGTCCTATTTTTAGGGAAGGTCATGCCAAAAAATTTCTTGGTTCTAAAATATCGTTTTGCTCTACCCCGCAGGCGACCATGGTCCGCACGATGACCGAAGGCATCGTGAATAGGTTTTTAAGCTCCGTGAAGGCCGAGATGCTTCAAAAGAACGAGACGGAGATAAGATGTCCGTGTCGAAAATGCAAGCTGAAGAGCCTTATTGCGGACCCGGATTCCGGGCAGGTGCGGGACCACCTGCTCTTGCGTGGTTTCATGGATGGCTATCGGTGGTAAGGTGATGAAGATGACAATGAAGTCGTCCATGGGGGCCGGGCAAGAAATAAGGAAGGGCAACAAGACAAGTACCACCGCGGCGAGGGCGGGCGAGAAGACGAAGAATCTCCAGCACATGATCACGACGGTGATGCTGTACACAGTCATCATGTAGAAGATCATGTCGTACATGATGATGAGGAAGATCAAGATGAAGGGCATGATCATGAAGATGAAGATGCCGGAGCAGACGACGATGGAGGCTGGGTGCAGGACCCTCATATTCAAGAGCTGCTTCTCAAGCAGACGGATAACGCAAGAGCTGCCGCCAGAGAGAAAGCCAAGCTGGATCAACTAGAGATAGACGCGGTTACTCCATTGTATGAAGGATGCAGGCCCGAGGATACCCGCCTGAAAGTAACGCTCATGGCTCTGGAGATGAAGGTAAAACACAAAATGACTGACGCATGCTTCGATGAGAACATGTCATTCTGGCACGAACGTCTTCCCAAGGGGAACAAGTGCCCGACCAGTTTCTTGGAGGCGAAGAAAATCGTGTGTCCTCTGGATTTACCGCATGTGAAATACCATGTGTGCATGAACAATTGCATCATTTATCGGGACGAGCATGCAGAGTCTACCATATGTCCGGTGTGCAGCGTCACTCGATACAAGAAGAGGAAGAAAGCTCCTCGAAAATCGGTGTGGTACTTTCCGATCACTCCTCGTCTGCAGCGGTATTTCGTGGACCCTAAGGTAGCAAAGCTCCTGCGTTGGCACGCGGATAGGGAGGAGAAGAAGCGGGAAGATGACGGAAATGATCCGGAGATAAATAAAAAAGACAAGATGCTGAGTCACCCTAAGGATGCGAGCCAGTGGCAAGCGTTGAACTTCGAATACCCAAAATTTGGGAAGGATCCAAGGAACATCGTGATGGGCGCAGCACCGATGGAGTCAATCCGTTTGGCAGCCAGAGAAGCACACATAGCACGTGGCCTGTGTTTGTGTGGATGTACAACCTTCCCCCTTGGTTGTGCATGAAGAGGAAGTACATTCACATGAGTATGCTAATTGAAGGGCCGAAACAACCAGGGAACGACATCAATCTGTATCTGGGGTTGCTGAAAGAGGAGCTAGACACGCTGTGGAAAATGCCAACCAATACGTGGGACGCTACAGAGAAAGAATATTTCCCTATGAGAGCCGCACTGCTCACGACGGTGCACGACTATCTCGGTTACGGGTATCTCGCGTGGCAGGTAGTCCAAGGATTTTCGGGATGCGTAAGGTGCATGGATGACACAACGTATTGCCAGCTGGATAGAGATCCCGGATCTTCGAAAACCGTGTTCATGGGACATCGAAGGTGGCTTCGCGATGATGACCCGTGGAGGAAACGCAAGGATCTGTTCAATGGTGAAACCGAACCCCGAAAATGCCCGCGTACAAGGAGCGGCGAGGAAATAGACGAGCTGTTGAAAAATTGGAAAGATTGCCCCCTGCCGGGAAAGAAGCAAAAGGCGCTAGAGCCGGGAAAGAAGCGAAAGGCGCCAGAGCCGCTGCTGAAGGTATGGAAAACGAGGTCTGTTTTCTGGGACTTGTCGTACTGGAAGATCCACCGTGTGTGTGACGCCCGGGTATTTAAGCTACAGTGAACCTCTGCTAATGATGCCACGTCACCTCATTTACTGTTGGTAAACTCGTGTTAGTTCAAAATGATTCAAATTCAAATTTAAAATATAGGCAAACAACAAAAGTTTTCAAATAATAAAACTAAAATGTTCCGGTTGTGCCAAATAATGCGTAGGTAATTATGGTGGAGAAACCACACTTGTATAAAATATGTAAATACTCAAAATGAATATAATAGTAGCAAAACAATTAGTTAAATGATTATAAAATAATAAACAATTACAAATGGTTTTATATTAGGTGCCAAGTTAATTGCGGTAGTGGCATAAGTATTAAAAATATTTTAGGTGCAACTTGGGTTTTTCATAAAAACCGAAATTTAATAAAACAGAAAAGAAGAAAAGAAATAAAATAGAAAAACAAACTAACAAAAAAAAAAGAAAAAGAAACCCCCCAAACCCCCGGGCCAACCGACCCAGCTAGCCAACCGGCCGACCCAGTCGGCCAGCCCACCCCGGCCGGCCCACCTCTCCCCGCATAACCCCCCCACCCCCCGACCGAACCCTAGCCTGGTC
>NC_041388.1:560585054-560592497 GCF_002162155.2 Triticum dicoccoides | reverse complement strand
GAGGCCATGGCCTCGACGACCCTGCTGGGCGAGCGCCCGTGCCCCCGCCCGATAACCCGTCGCCCGCACCCAGCGCCCACGCCCGCCCGTTAGCGCCCGAACCCGCTAGGCCCCCTGGGGCCAATGACATGGGGGTCCCACCCCAGAACGTTAAAAAAACAATAAAAATAAAAATGCTAATTAATTAATTAATTAACTAAGTTAATTAACTTAATTAATCATGTTTAATTAACCTAATTAATCTGTTAATTAAACTAACTAGGTTAATTAGTTAATAGTCAATGACTAACAGACCCCACATGTCAGGTTGACCAAGTCAACTCTGTTGACTGCTGATGTCAGCATGACATCATGCTGATGTCATTAATCTGTTTTCCGAATTAATTAAATAATTAATTAAATTCCAGAAATTAATAAAATCTTTTAAAAAATCATATCTTTTAATCTGTAACTCGGATTAAAATATTTTCAACATGAAAGTTGTTCAAAACGACGAGACGAATCCGGATACGCAGTCCGTTCGTTCGCCACACACCCCTAACCTATCGAACTCGCAACTTTCCCCCTCCGGCTCCTCTGCCCGAAAACGCGAAACACCGGGAATACTTTCCCGGATGTTTCCCCCCTTAACCGGTACCACCTCATACCACGTTAGGGCACACCTAGCACCGCTCATTGTCACGTCACGCATTGTCGTGTTTATGTTTGCATTGTATTCATTGTTTCTTCCCCCTCTTATCTCCGGTAGACTACGAGATCGATGCTGATGCCCCTGTGGTCGACTACGTCACCGACGACCCCTCTCTCTTGCCAGAGCAACCAGGCAAGCCCCCCCTTTGATCACCAGATATCGCCTACTCTTCTCTATACTGCTTGCATTAGAGTAGTGTAGCATGTTACTGCTTTCAGTTAATCCTATAATGCTGCCTAGCCTGTCCTTGCTACTACTGTTGTTACCATTACCTGCTATCCTACTGCTTAGTATAGGATGCTAGTGTTCCATCAGTGGCCCTACACTCTTGTCCGTCTGCCATGCTATACTACTGGGCCGTGATCACTTCGGGAGGTGATCACGGGCATATACGATATACTTTACACAGTTACATTACCTGTGATACTGTTCGGAGATGGGGGCTGAAGGGGCAGGTGGCTCCATCCCGGTAGAGGTGGGCCTGGGTTCCCGACGGCCCCCGACTGCTACTTTGTGGCAGAGCGGCAGGGCAGGTTGAGACCACCTAGGAGACAGGTGGGCCTGACCCTGTTCGGCGTTCGCGGATATTTAACACGCTTAACGAGATCTTGGTATTTGATCTGAGTTGGCTACGAGCCTATACGCACTAACCATCTACGCGGGAGTAGTTATGGGTATCCCGACGTCGTGGTATCAGCCGAAGCACTTTGTGACGTCAGCGACTGAGCGGCGCGCGCCGGGTTGGACTGCATTAACGCAACTTCCTTTGTAATGGAGGTTGCTAGGTCTGCTCACCGGCCGCGTACGCAACGTGCAGGTGTGCTCAGGGCGATGGGCCCAGACCCCTGCGCGCTTAGGTTTAGACCGGCGTGCTGGCCTCTCCGTTGAGCCTAGGTGGGGCTGCGACGTGTTGATCTTCCGCGGCCGGGCATGACCCAGGAAAGTGTGTCCGGCCAAATGGGATCAAGCATGCTGGGTAAGTTGGTGCACCCCTGCAGGGAAGTTAATCTATTCGAATAGCCGTGATCTTCGGTAACAGGACGACTTGGAGTTGTACCTTGACCTTATGACAACTAGAACCGGATACTTAATAAAACACACCCTTCCAAGTTCCACAGACAACCCGGTGATCGCTTTTCCACAGGGCGACGAGGGGAGGATCGCCGGGTAGGATTATGCTATGCGATGCTACTGGAGATGCTACTGGAGATGCTACTTGGAGATGCTACTTAGAGATGCTACTTGGAGGACTTCAATCTACTCTCTTCTACTTGCTGCAAGTCGAAGGCTGCCAGAAGCGTAGTCTTCGATAGGACTAGCTATCCCCCTTTTATTCTGGCATTCTGCAGTTCAGTCCACCGATATGACCTCCTTACACATATACCCATGCATATGTAGTGTAGTTCCTTGCTTGCGAGTACTTTGGATGAGTACTCACGGTTGCTTTCTCCCCCCCCCCCTTTTTCCCCCTTTCCTTTCTTTCTAGTTGTCGCAACCAGATGCTGGAGTCCAGGAGCCAGACGCCACCATCAACGACGACCCCTGCTGCACCCGAGGTGCCTACTACTACATGCAGCCCGCTGACGACGACTAGGAGTAGTTAGGAGGATCCCAGGCAGGAGGCCTGCGCCTCTTTCGATCTGTATCCCAGTTTGTGCTAGCCTTCTTAAGGCAAACTTGTTTAACTTATGTCTGTACTCAGATATTGTTGCTTCCGCTGACTCGTCTATGATCGAGCACTTGTATTCGAGCCCTCGAGGCCCCTGGCTTGTATTATGATGCTTGTATGACTTATTTATGTTTTAGAGTTGTGTTGTGATATCTTCCCGTGAGTCCCTGATCTTGATCATACACATTTGCGTGCATGATTAGTGTACGATTGAATCGGGGGCGTCACAAGTTGGTATCAGAGCCGACTGCCTGTAGGAATTCCCTTTCCAACTCCTTGGCCCAAGTCGAGTCTAGTCGTTGAAAAACTTTTACTAACATGGTTGTGTGGCCCATGGGCCCACGTCGCCATCGGGTGGTAGTAGGATCTTTTACTCCTCGACCTTTACTCTGGGAATTCTGAACTCTCTTCTATTCGGGTTAAACGATTTTTACTAAATTCTAACTTTTAGGTTCTCGAAAATACTTTCTACCGGAGGGGCCCTTCAGTCCGGATGATCACCGACTGCACCAGAAGATTTCGGAGATACTCTTTGATATTCTCTCGAGACTTTGTGCCCATCGCTTTTGCTATTCCCGACCACCGATAAATCCGTATGGAAAACTACTTACACTTGCCATTCATACGATCATCCCCCATTGATCTTGTTATTACAAGATACCCCGAAGTTTTCTCTATTGTTCCGAGAATACTTTGTGCCTACTGCCTAGCAGTTCTTTGCCACATGAATACCCCTTCAAATAATTTCTCGCACTTATCGAGTATCCACTCATCCCCAGTTGATTCATGTATTTCACAAAAGTCTTCAAAATACCATTCGATCTTCCGAAAATCCTCAGCAACCTATTGCTCTGGAATTTCTTGTTTGCTTTCATTATGATTAATCCCATAAGTATAGAAATCTTATTTACATTCCTTGTCATTATCATTTTGAGTCTGTTGACTCAATATGTTGCGAATACACGCAATCATCATTGATCCTTATAAATTACCTTTCCGGCTGAGCTTCCATTCTTTTAACTGGAATTGGTTCTCGACCAATCCAATTGTCGTTGATTGCAACCTAAGGCTATTCAACTTATCCACCCCTAATCAGAGCATTGCTTCTGACCCCTTGATTTGGAAATCATAATTCCTTGCATTTGACAATTGAGTTAGTCAGTTGTTTCTATAATCTGCTTCCTCTAGTTGAGTACCGATGCTCACACCAGATCCCTTATGGACCACCAGATCCTTTGTTGGATTTATCTGACAACGCCCTTCATATTCAATAACCTTGTGAGCCTTTCCTCGGATACATAATGCCTTTGGTAAATTGTATCCTCTGCTTTTCTCAACCATGCTCTGCCATCGAGTTTGAGTTAATTACTCCTAAAGATTTTGGTATATGTTTCTAGGAAGCCCCTATGGGTTGAACATATGCTTTCTCTAAACCGTGTGAACCCGAAAGTTTTCACGATTAATACTCTTCTGGTGCTTCGCCAGATAAAATTTCAGCACTGCAACTTCATCGAACGCGAGAAGTGAATGAAAGGGTATTCATTGGAGAAGTGGGAGTCGACCTTGAACTTTGTGTTCATGCCCATGGACGCGATGTATATCCTATCATGGAAGCTTCTTGTAACAATAACTATTTCCTTGATAACTAACATATGGTATCTGTGAATTGATCCCTTGCAACCGTGGTTCCGACCATGATTGTTCTTCTTTGATCTCATTTCTCGGACAAGTTAAAACAATTGTCTCCTATGGATAAATACACCAGTCCAACCTTTACTTTGATCTTGTGTCGAGTATTACCCCCCTGGTATCTCGAGATTATCATGGAACTGCATAACTTTTTATGAGTTCATCAAGTACTACCTTTCCACTGATTCCATTTTTTTTTCACGGGCTCTGAGTTATTAAACACTCAAAGACACCGATAACTGAACCGAGTCCGCACTACGGTTCAACAACTCTTCAGTAAGCTTCTATAACTACGAGTTTGTACCCGATCACGCCATTCCTAGCCTGTTTGGCTATATCCTTGTCGTGCCGATTTTAACTGTGCTACCTGGTCCTTCTTCCCATAGCACAATTTTTTTGGCGATGAGCTAAGCTTATGTCGATCTTTCCTCGTCATATCATTTCACCTTGAACATCAAACTTGATTTCGAGTTTGTGTCGTACCCTTGGTTCCAATAACCTTTCGCTTCACCATTCATTTGACTTGATGTCATCGCCGATCGATTACATCTTGAAACCTCTCAACAAATGTGTCGTGATCATCATCAACCTTATGAGCTCTTCCAGGATATCAATCGGATTCATGATGAGAAATACCATCCTTGCCTTGATGATTTGTGTTATCATCAACCACTTTACTTCCTTCCCTCCAACACAAACTTGTTCGTGTTTTGTGTTGTACCTTGAGTTCCTTGCTATCCAGCAGTTGATCTTCTTTACCTTGGAGCATTACCATCTCTTATGTCATCAATGTTGTGAGAATTTCACCACCTCTTAAGAATTCTTGATACAGGTGATACTTCTCACCATCACCATTCTTCTTGGTCCTCGTGTTGATTCCAACCGGGGTACCAACAAGTGAACAGTGCAGTTTGGATTCTGCCCTTCTAGCAACCCTTTTGCTTTGATGTTAATGGTCGGCCGTTCATTCTTGGACTATTGATTATTGAATCACCATTCTGACGTTGGTCGTGCAACCCAACCATATTTCGGGCGCACCCTTCAACCAATGTTTAATTGTGTATGTTTTCCTCGAGCATACTACATTATATCATTTGAATTGACAAGTGTCATCTTCTTGTTCACCTTATTGTGGAAATCCATCCGTTTGGAACTCTCGATGAATTGTCGCTGAGCCCATCAGCCACCTCCTCATCCCCTCCTTGGTTTAGTGATGAACTCTTGTTTCGGAACTCGCTTCCATAGTTCATTTCCTTAAAATCTTACAATGTCAACTCGTCAATTGTGTTGCACCTTTTCTTCTCAGGCATCCCGAGTCTAAGGTATCTTGACACCAATCAGATCTGAATCTCAGTCAGATATGATGGTTGGAACATATTTTCAAGAGTTATAACATTGGTCCCTATATGCCCCGGTAAGGTGATGTCATGCCTAGCACACCGGACCAGAGGACCTAGTGTTATAGTTTCCTTTGTAACAGGGTTAATCATTTTTCCATGAGGAAACTGAATGCCTGTTTAATGAGTTTATCCTGATGGATCCTTTGTGTATCCAAAATCCGATTTTTGCTTGAAGACCATGTCAATGCTATCTCGAAGCATGTCTGTGGTACTCCGATTTTCAACAAGAACATTTAAAGCCCAATGCTAAATGCTTCTTGATCAATTATCCAAACACCGTTGTATGGGTAATGTCATGAAAAATGTCTCTTCCCTTTCCTAAAGGGGTTTTCTACGTTATATCCCGTCATGAATATCATGCGTTGCTTGCCCTTGGGAAGGATATACCCCCTGATATATGTGTTTAAACACATTTTCCTTTCCATTGTTCTGCTTAATCTGATAATCTTATTTTCCTTTCCATTGGTTGGTTTAACCTTTCTTGAGGTCTATATATTCTAAGCAGTATTATTCTCCTGCTTATGTAAACACCTCGGTGTACAACTCTGTCAGTAAGACCCTGTTACTATTGTTGATGACATTTCAGTAACCACCGATGGACGAGAACTTTGCCTATTGGTCCGCCTCGTTTCAACGAGCAGGAAAATGGTTCTCCTTGTCCCTCGCCTTGGTACCGATGTAGTTGCCGACATAACTGATAGGCTATCCTCTGACATACCTTGCTTGCATGATCACGCAAGACGTCTCCGCCCTTCCTACTTTTAACCCACATGGTGGGCCCATAACCCACAGTTCCACAGGATCGAAACCTGACTCTCCTGTACACCCTCATGTTTCCAAAGTTATTCCTCGCGCGTGGACTCGTATGTAATTCATGAGCCACCTACCGATGAGATCATCAATTCTGGTATCAGACGCAATACTTATTCTCGTTGCTCTGAACCCCTTTCACCTTCTAATTAGGCATCAAACGCTTGCCTATCCGTTTGAAACTTCTCATGGTACCTCCTTACTTTGCTCTCGATATTTTCTTAAGTTTGAATTCGAGAGTACTTCCGCCACCGTCCTCGATGTTATCGACCAGATAATCGACCTTGCAGAGGTCTGTTCTTCCGGAAACCTATTCGTAAGTACGATGAAGATCCCGAAGGAAGGACGTCGACTTCATCATGATGACCGGAAGCAAAGGAATGAACACATCAATGCATTGGACCGGTCTCTTCGAGAAGAGCAAGCCACAATGAGAAGATTCATTAAAATTTCGTAACCAAATCCATTCCCCCTTACTCCCGCTCCTAAATCTCGGGACGAGATTTCTTGTAGTGGAAGAGAATTGTGACGCCCGGGTATTTAAGCTACAGTGAACCTCTGCTAATGATGCCACGTCACCTCGTTTACTGTTGGTAAACTCGTGTTAGTTCAAAACGATTCAAATTCAAATTTAAAATATAGGCAAACAACAAAAGTTTTCAAATAATAAAACTAAAATGTTCTGGTTGTGCCAAATAATGCGTAGGTAATTATGGTGGAGAAACCACACTTGTATAAAATATGTAAATACTCAAAATGAATATAATAGTAGCAAAACAATTAGTTAAATGATTATAAAATAATAAACAATTACAAATGGTTTTATATTAGGTGCCAAGTTAATTGCGGTAGTGGCATAAGTATTAAAAATACTTTAGGTGCAACTTGGGTTTTTCATAAACACCGAAATTTATTAAAACAGAAAAGAAGAAAAGAAATAAAATAGAAAAACAAACTAACAAAAAGAAAAAGAAAAAGAAACACCCCAAACCCCCGGGCCAACCGACCCAGCTAGCCAACCGGCCGGCCCAGTCGGCCAGCCCACCCCGGCCGGCCCACCTCTCCCCGCATAACCCCCCACCCCCGACCGAACCCTAGCCTCGTCACCCCACTCACCCGCACGATCCCCATCTCTCCTCTCGCCCCCACTCCCCCCGATCCAATCGGGATCGGGCCCGAACCCA
>NC_041388.1:560578971-560584781 GCF_002162155.2 Triticum dicoccoides | reverse complement strand
TGCCCTCGCTCAAGGGCCCGGCCCCGTGCCCCTGACGCCATTCCGGCGCAGCCCCGCCACCTCATCACCGTCACCGGACCTCGCCGTACGCCACCATCACCGCACGAAGGCCTCGCCGTCGCCGGACCTCCCCACCGGGCCTCCTCATCTCCTCCCCGTCGGACTGCCTCCCCGCCACCGTTGCCGAACCGTCCCCGTCCTCCTCCCCGCCGGACCACATCGAGCCTCGCCGCCACCTTTGCTCACCAAAACCGGTGAGGGCCGCACCCTCCTCGTCTCCTCTCTACCCCGTGTGCCACGACCTCATCCGTCGCTCGACGTTGCCACCTGACCCATGCGCCGGATGCACCCAGTGCATGAGCCCGCGCCCGCCGGTGGTGCTCTGTCCGCTGCTGTTGCGGCCCGCGCGCTGCCTGCGCCCCACCTCGGCGCCTCGCCCCGCGGCCATCTCCGCCTTCCCCTCGGTGCGCCGGGGGTGCGCCTTCACCACCGCACACGCGCCCCGCACCCGTGCCTCTGCACGCGGCCGCTCGCCCAGTTCCCCCCCCGCATGCCGCCCTACGCGGCCGCCATCGGCCGAGGCCATGGCCTCGACGACCCTGCTGGGCGAGCGCCCGTGCCCCCGCCCGATAACCCGTCGCCCGCACCCAGCGCCCACGCCCGCCCGTTAGCGCCCGAACCCGCTAGGCCCCCTGGGGCCAATGACATGGGGGTCCCACCCCAGAACGTTAAAAAAACAATAAAAATAAAAATGCTAATTAATTAATTAATTAACTAAGTTAATTAACTTAATTAATCATGTTTAATTAACCTAATTAATCTGTTAATTAAACTAACTAGGTTAATTAGTTAACAGTCAATGACTAACAGACCCCACATGTCAGGTTGACCAAGTCAACTCTGTTGACTGCTGATGTCAGCATGACATCATGCTGATGTCATTAATCTGTTTTCCGAATTAATTAAATAATTAATTAAATTCCAGAAATTAATAAAATCTTTAAAAAAATCTTATCTTTTAATCCGTAACTCGGATTAAAATATTTTCAACATGGAAGTTGCTCAGAACAACGAGACGAATCCGGATACGCAGTTCGTTCATTCGCCACACAGCCCTAACCTATCGAACTCGCAACTTTCCCCCTCCGGCTCCTCCGCCCGAAAACGCGAAACACCGTGAATACTTTCCCGGATGTTTCCCCCCTTAACCGGTACCACCTCATACCACGTTAGGGCACACCTAGCACCACTCATTGTCACGTCACGCATCATCGTGTGTTTGCATTGTATTCATTGTTTCTTCCCCCTCTTATCTCCGGTAGACTACGAGACCGATGCTGATGCCCCTGTGGTCGACTACGTCACCGACGACCCCTCTCTCTTGCCAGAGCAACCAGGCAAGCCCCCTTTGATCACCAGATATCGCCTACTCTTCTCTATACTGCTTGCATTAGAGTAGTGTAGCATGTTACTGCTTTCAGTTAATCCTATACTGCTGCATAGCATGTCCTTGCTACTACTGTTGTTACCTTTACCTGCTATCCAACTGCTTAGTATAGGATGCTAGTGTTCCATCAGTGGCCCTACACTCTTGTCCGTCTGCCATGCTATACTACTGGGCCGTGATCACTTCGGGAGGTGATCACGGGCATATACGATATACTTTACACAGTTACATTACCTGTGATACTGTTCGGAGATGGGGGCTGAAGGGGCAGGTGGCTCCATCCCGGTAGAGGTGGGCCTGGGTTCCCGACGGCCCCCGACTGTTACTTTGTGGCGGAGCAGCAGGGCAGGTTGAGACCACCTAGGAGACAGGTGGGCCTGACCCTGTTCGGCGTTCGCGGATATTTAACACGCTTAACGAGATCTTGGTATTTGATCTGAGTTGGCTACGAGCCTATACACACTAACCATCTACGCGGGAGTAGTTATGGGTATCCCGACGTCGTGGTATCAACCGAAGCACTTCGTGACGTCAGCGACTGAGCGGCGCGCGCCGGGTTGGACTGCGTTAACGCAACTTCCTTTGTAATGGAGGTTGCTAGGTCTGCTCACCGGCCGCGTACGCAACGTGCAGGTGTGCTCAGGGCAATGGGCCCAGACCCCTGCGCGCTTAGGTTTAGACCGGCGTGCTGGCCTCTCCGTTGAGCCTAGGTGGGGCTGCGACGTGTTGATCTTCCGCGGCCGGGCATGACCCAGGAAAGTGTGTCCGGCCAAATGGGATCAAGCGTGCTGGGTAAGTTCGTGCACCCCTGCAGGGAAGTTAATCTATTCGAATAGCCGTGATCTTCGGTAACAGGACGACTTGGAGTTGTACCTTGACCTTATGACAACTAGAACCGGATACTTAATAAAACACACCCTTCCAAGTTCCACAGACAACCCGGTGATCGCTTTTCCACAGGGCGACGAGGGGAGGATCGCCGGGTAGGATTATGCTATGCGATGCTACTGGAGATGCTACTGGAGATGCTACTTGGAGATGCTACTTAGAGATGCTACTTGGAGGACTTCAATCTACTCTCTTCTACTTGCTGCAAGTCGAAGGCTGCCAGAAGCGTAGTCTTCGATAGGACTAGCTATCCCCCTTTTATTCTGGCATTCTGTAGTTCAGTCCACCGATATGGCCTCCTTACACATATACCCATGCATATGTAGTGTAGTTCCTTGCTTGCGAGTACTTTGGATGAGTACTCACGGTTGCTTTCTCCCCCCTTTTTTCCCCCTTTCCTTTCTTTCTGGTTGTCGCAACCAGATGTTGGAGTCCAGGAGCCAGACGCCACCGTCGACGACGACCCCTGCTGCACCCGAGGTGCCTACTACTACGTGCAGCCCGCTGACGACGACTAGGAGTAGTTAGGAGGATCCCAGGCAGGAGGCCTGCGCCTCTTTCGATCTGTATCCCAGTTTGTGCTAGCCTTCTTAAGGCAAACTTGTTTAACTTATGTCTGTACTCAGATATTGTTGCTTCCGCTGACTCGTCTATGATCGAGCACTTGTATTCGAGCCCTCGAGGCCCCTGGCTTGTATTCTGATGCTTGTATGCCTTATTTATGTTTTAGAGTTGTGTTGTGATATCTTCCCGTGAGTCCCTGATCTTGATCGTACACATTTGCGTGCATGATTAGTGTATGATTGAATCGGGGGCGTCACAGTGTGCCTCACAGCCTTGATGCCATGCATATCACGAAGAACGTGTGCGAGAGTCTGCTTGGTACCCTGCTCAACATGCCAGAGAGGACCAAAGATGGGCCAAAAGCAAGGGCAGACTTGAAATCAATGGGCATCAGGCAGGAGCTTCACGCTAATGATGATGATGATGATGATGATGATGATGATGATGATGACGATGATGATGATGATGAGGCGAAGCAGGACACAGAAACTCGTCGCAAAGGCAAAAAGGCCAAGAAGACCGGAAGTGACTACCCTACCGCGTGCTTCACTCTAAGTCAGGAGGAGATCGAGCAGTTTTTCACCTGCCTCGTAGGAGTAAAACTTCCTTACGGTTACGCGGGGAAGATAAGCAGATACCTAGACCCAGCGAAGCAGAAGTTCAGCGGGATGAAGTCTCACGACTGTCACGTGCTGATGACGCAGATACTTCCAGTTGCAATCCGTGGGATCATGGACGCGCACGTCCGTGAAACGCTATTTGGCCTATGCAACTTTTTCGACGTCATCTCTCGGAAGTCGATTGGCGCGAGGCAACTCAGAAGGCTACAGGAAGAGATCATGGTGATACTATGCGAGCTTGAGATGTACTTCCCGCCCGCATTCTTCGACGTTATGGTGCATCTGCTGGTCCATATCGTGGAGGATATCATCCAACTCGGGCCGACGTTCCTGCACAGCATGATGTCGTTCAAAAGGATGAATGGTGTCATCAAAGGATACGTTCGCAACATGTCACGTCCAGAGGGAAGTATAGCCAGGGGCTTTATGACCGAAGAGTGCATCTCCTACTGCACGAATTATCTAGGCATCGAGAACCCCGTTGGTCTGCCCGTCAACAGGCACCTTGGCAGGCTCGCTGGATGGGGTCACCGTGAGGGTCGCCGCGAAATGCATGTCAACTTTGAGGGTCGACTCGCCGACTTTGAAAGAGCAAACCTAGTCGCACTACAACACATAGACGTGGTCGATCCTTGGGTGGTAGAGCACAAAACCTTTATTGAGAAGACGTACAATGACCAAGGCCAACAGAGGACGGACAGAGATATAATCAAAGAGCACAACTCATGTTTCACGCGTTGGTTCAAGCAGAAGCTTCTGTCGTACCCTTTACATGAGGATTCTTCCGCGGAAGAACAACTCATATTCGCCTTGTCACAGGGCGCCGAGCACAACCTGATGACTTATGAGGCGTACGATATCAACGACTACACATTCTACACCGAGAACAAGGACATGAAGAGCGATGGTTATCAGAACTCCGGGGTAACGATGGAATCCTACACCGGTAACGACAAGGACAGATACTACGGAAGGATCGAGGAGATCTGGGAGCTGAGCTACGCTGGAGAGAAGATCCCGATGTTCCGTGTCAGATGGGCCAAGAGCGTCCTAAAAGAAGACCGGTATTTCACCACCATGGTTATACCTGAAGCCAAATCCAAGACCGCGGGCGCAAACGTCACCGCGAAAAATGAGCTATGGGTACTGGCTTCCCAAGTGGACCAATGCTTCTTCATTACCGACCCGTCAAAGCCCAGTCGTGTTGTCGTGAGGAGAGGCAAAAGGAAGATCATCGGAATGGATGTAGTAGCCAATGAGCAAGACTTCGACAAGTACGGCGACCCGAAGATCGAACATGACGACGACGAAGTAGCAGCACACACCACAAGAAGAAGCAGGACCACCCTACCTAAAGGACGTCCGTTCCACAGAAGAACTCCATTTGCGAAAAAGAAGGGCAAGAAGATTGTGAACAGATAGCTAGCTAATATCGATTGTATTTAAATCGTAGTCTTCATTTCTCGATTGTATTTCATGGGAACTTTTTGATATCATGAATATTTTTAAATTTCACGGGCACTTTTTGAATTCATGAGGACACTCGATCTCGATCCCCCTCCACCGCTGCCGACGAGCACCCGGCCCCCCTCACCCTCCCCCGCTCCATCGCCGCCAACGGGCACCCCCCGCACCCTCCCCCGCTCCACCGCCGCCGCCGATGATATTTTCAAGTAACAAATTTGAATATATTTTTTAAAAAATTATTACTGTTTTTATTAAAAAAATATTACTGTTATGATTTAAACAAGTTTAAACATATTTAAACACAAATAAATATCAAACAACATTTAAAATGCAAAAAAAATATTGCAGAGCCTGGGAATCGAACCCAGGAGCTCCTAGTGTGTGTGCTGCGTGCTGACCAGTCGGGCTAGTGGGCGGGTTCTGATGTGGATTGGGTTAGGTGCAATATAACCTGTGCTCGAACTGTAATAAAAAAAATTCTAATGGCGCACCGCTGCGGGGTGCGCCATTGCTATCTAAAAAAGATTTCTAATGGTGCACCGCTGCGGGGTGCGCCATTGCTATCTAAAAAAAGATTTCTAATGACGCACCGCTGCAGGGTGCGCCATTGCTATCTAAAAAAAGATTTCTAATAGCGCACCGAGGTGTGGTGCGCCATTAGTAAGCTTCCCCCTAGCTATCTCCCTCTCCCTCGCCAGATCGATCGACCCACCCCCAACCCTCTCTCCCTCGCCACCAGATCGATCGACCCACCCCAACCCTCTCTCCCTCGCCACCAGATCGATCGACCCACCCCCAACCCAACCCCATAAGCGAGCGTGCGA
>NC_041388.1:560569791-560578382 GCF_002162155.2 Triticum dicoccoides | reverse complement strand
GACCGCCGCCGTCCGCCGTGCCTCATCCTCCCGTCCGTCGCCTTCGTCGCTCCGTCGCCCCGTCGCCCTCGCCGCTCCGTCGCCCCGTCGCCCTCGCCGCTCTGTCGCCCCATCGCCCTCGCCGCTCCGTCGCCCCGTCGCCCTCGCCGCTCCGTCGCCCCGTCACCCTCCGCCCCAACCAAGGTGCTCCCTTCCTCCGCTTCTCCTCTCCCCGCCCACCCCAAGGTTGCTCTACAATTCTTCCCTTCCATCTGGTAGCTAGGTCTAGGTCTAGGTCTAGCTGCCACCCGACCCGACCCGACCCGACCCCAGTACGTAGTGGTGAAGGAAATGGGGTAGCTCGTGCTAGGGATTTTGTGATTATCTTCTGCTAGGGATTGTTTATTAGATGCAAATCTGTCAGTGCTCGTGCCAGGCATTTTATCCAATCAGCAATAAATCTTTTTTTGCGGGACCAATCAACAATAAATCAATGGAGATGTGCCCTCAGTTTGCTGCCGCACATTTTCGTGTTTGGTGTACTGCACATTGTTTTAATTATCTTGAATAATCAACCAAATAGATGCCCTGCAAATACATTTTAGATTAGTGGTTTCATGTCTTGGTCTCATTGTTCTTTGTATGTCCCTGTGAAATTAGACATGGCTTTCTGTGTTCTACTTACTACTGAATCAGATGTTATTCCAATTCAATCAATTAGGAATAGACATGTTCATATTTTTCAGTTCAATATATTTGGTAGCAGTCACATCGTTATGTGATTGAGCTATAGGGCAGTCGGGAGTGCTAATCTTCACATCCTAGAGGGATACTGAGGTTTTGTTCTCATAGTAAGGTTTGGAGTAGGACCGCAGGATTTTTTTTGAAATGGTTTAATTTTTTTCAAAACGGGGACTGCAGGATATTGATCAGTGACGAAACCAGTCTTAATTAGTAACACGGGATCCAATTTACGCATTGTATTATTTTTTTGAATTATGTCTTCATGCAATCAAGCAGTAATCATGGAAACTAGAATTCTGGAGCTTAACTTATCCTGCTTTTGGTGTCATATGCTTTGATAATGGACTAACAAATTGGGCTCACTATCCTGCCGTTCATTCAGTAGCCAGATTTTTATTTAGTCTGACTGTATATAAAGAACCAGCTATGTATATCTCTGTTCTAGTAGTTATGACAAATGTTGCATGTAAAGAAGTGTTTAAAGTAAAGTGTCAAGATAATCCGGAAGGGAAACTTTCATCTTATTAGTGTATGTTTCCAAAAGAGTTGCAGTGCATTTTTGTGATCTTTGGGAACACATTTATTGAGTTGTTTTGATGGACATTAACATTTTTATGGACAGTGGGTCATATATTGTATAAAAATATATTGAACTATTGACCAGAAACACTGAAGTCGGAGATTACAAGACTGCTTTTGTAGTTTCTAAAGAGATGAAATCTGCACATTTGTATGCTGTCCTGACTAGCTCGTTTCTCTATGTTGGATTGGAAGGGTGGCTCAGATGCAAACTTTTTATTATTTAAGATTTCTTTTCTTTTAGGATTTATTTTCTTCTAGAACTAGGTTCTTATTATTTTTCTGTTGTGATTGTTTTTTGAGCTCTTTCTTTTTCATTTCCTACCATCCTTATCCTAATTATCTTAAATTGTTATGATGTGTGTGACAGGATTAGATCTTGGATTTGCTAGTGGACTTTGGGAGTTTCTTAGCCAGCTTGGTGACTCCATATTTTTCACTATTTTAGCAAGTCTTTTGTAAGCATTAAACTTTCAGCACTACATTTCTATCTTATGTGTACAAAAAAATTGTATAGAAATATGCTGAATTTTCTGCTCTAATTGTTGCTCAAAGAAATTTAGCAAAAAAATGGGGTCCTGGGAGACGCCGCTGCTGCTTGAGGCCCTTGAGAGGCCTTTCGTGTCGTGATGATTTTGTAGGTAGCCCGAGAGGCCCTTGAGTTTGCCGGAATGTCGATTAACTTCCGTTCCGGTAAATTCGGGTACTCCATATGTCCTATTTTCAGCAAAGGTCATGCTGAAATTTTCCGTGAATTTTAGCATGACTTCGCTAAAAATCGGACATATGAGGTACTTGCTACTAATGCATGGGCCGGGGTATCTTAATACTTAATTAAGTAGGATCAACTGCCCCTTTATTCTTGCTGCATTAAACCATAGGTGGCAATAGAGCCAAGTGATTAGGCCCAACTTAGAAATTCTCCTCAGCATCGACAAAACCCTAGATGATAAACCCAACATAGGTGGCAATAGAGCCAACTGATTAGTGCCAAGTGATTAGGCCCAACCTAGGGTGCCTCGGCATCGATAAACCCTAAATGATGAAAACTTATTAGCATTTAGGGTGCCTCGGCGTCAACAAACCCTAAATAATGAAACCTTGGCTTTTAGGGTGCCTTGGTGTCAATGAGAACCTAAATAATGTACGCTTAGGCTTTTAGGGTGCCTCGGCATCGACAAACCCTAAATGATAAAAGCTTAGCTTTTAGGATGCCTCGGTGTCGACAAACCCTAAATGATGAGACCATGATCTTGTTCCTTGACAATAACAAACTTTTTGACCAAACTTTTTTTCCTATTTAGAGCGAAACATGGCCCACAACGATGAGGCCGGCGGTTCGGGCGGCAAGCAATTCTGGGAGCTGTCCCAGGAGTTGGAGGAAGAACCTCACCGCTATGAGGACGCCGCCGAAGACACCGATCCTGACTACACAACCCCTAGTGGCGTCGGGGATGACACCACTGATGATGGCGCCGCGGATTCCACCACTGATGATGGCGGCGCACACACAGATGGCAGCCAACCGAAGAGGCAACGGAAGGACCGGCACCCGAACGTGCTCGGCACCGTCAGGGAGGAATTTACTGAAGTGAACTCCAACGGGCATCCGACGGCGCCCAAACACGTAGTCAAGGGGTACTCGATTCAGCTCGGGTGCATTCTCCGGAGCACCGCCTCGATCAACACCGAGAACCTAAGGCATAAGGACCGAGGGAATTTGCGCAGCCTCCTCTTCACGAAGCTGCACGAACGATACAAGTTCCCCGGTGAGTTTGCAAACACACGCCTCTCGGGTACTAATGTGAACGGTGCCGCCCTCACGACGATGAGCACGGCCCTGTCTACTTGGAAAAGCACGGTGAAGGCAATGATTGACAAAGGTGATAGTTATGAGAAGATCAAGGCGAAATATCCTTTGATGAGCAAAGATGACTATAAGGAGTTCAATATCAAGTGCGAGAGCCCCGCAACCTCCGAATCAAGTAAGTGGGGGAAAGAAATGCGGCAGTTGAACATAGGGGTCCACCAACTCGGTCCCGGCGGTTACAGAGTGGCGGAGCCTGTATGGGACAAGGAGGACGCGGAGCGTGCCGAGCAAGGCCTACCGCCCCGCTTCAAGAAATTCAATGACAAGCAGACCAGGAACTTTCTCAGGGCCCGGTACAAGGAGGACCCAGTAACAAAGGAGCTTACCACGGATCCGAAGACCAAGGAGCTTGAGCTTGTTCTGGTAAGGAATACACCCCCGCGTAATTAGCTCCATATGGTTGCATTCTAATTAATCCCCAATATTTCTAAATGGTTCACGTTCCTTCCGCAGGACAAAGAAAGCAGTAGCGCGGGGTCATCTCAGAGCTCCCCTTTCGACACCCCTTTGAATAGGGCGTTGAACGTAATGAAAAACAAGGATAAGGTCAGTAAGCCTACGTCAGCTCGTCGTGTGGCTGGCAAAGGCTTGTCCACAAAATGGTCGTCATACTATACCGCTGGTGGGCGAAAGGAGAAAAAGACCAGCTCGGAAAGCCAGTCGCGCGAGGTTGAAGCACTCAAGGCGCAAGTGGCATGGATTCCGGAGATGGTCCAAGAGCAAGTGCAACAACAACTGGGATCGACGCTCACCGGCATTATGCCTACCTTGATTCATGGGATAACGACGTGGATTGCGGGTGGCCAACAGGGGCCGCCCCCGATTCCCAGCTTCACGGCCAGCAACTCGCACAACGCGCAGGCGACGCCATTGGTGTCTCCGGCGGCGGCGGTATTGGTGTCTCCGGCGGCGGTGCTATTGGTGTCTCCGGCGGCGGTGGTATTGGTGTCTCCGACGCCGGCATTGGAGCTTAATGCACCCGGGTATACGCCGGCCATCACCTCATTAGCAAGCGGCCCCTCTGTCAGTTGCACGCCCGCCGTTGGCGGTGCCTCGACATTAGCCGAGCTCGACGGCATCACGGTAACTAAGCCTCTCGATCGAGGACTTCATCTCCTTGCCTTTGACTGGGCATCCCTGACGCCCTACATGTTTTCGCAGGGTGCCGCCGACGTTCCTTGCACTCTCCTGCACTTCGTGTGCGGCGAGTTGCTCGATGTCGCCAAGGGCAGAATCGTTCAACCGGGCAACCCCGTGTTCCACGGTAATCCGATGCCACCCACAATGTATAGGGTTGAAGTGGTTCGGGTGCTGCCAGGCTGCGACGAGCTGTTACCTCCGATTTGACCCACTGGGGCCGACGAAGAAGATGAGATGACCCTCAGCGCCTGCGTAAGCTGGCCCCTGCTTTGGCCGAAGAGCCAGATTCGTTTGGGGCGGGGGACACCACCCCACAGACAAGACCGCCAGTCATGCCGGCGCCAAGCCATGGCAAGAATGCCGCAACGCTACCGGACATGCCGGACATCCCTATGGCACAGGATCCGGACATGCATATGGCACAGGATCCGGACAACGACGACAACGACGATGGTACATTTACCAACGTCGATAAGTACTTTGCCGAACATGGGTACGGTGACGAGTTCTGCGGGCCTCCTTCTCAAGAACCCAAACAAGACGACCGCGATCTAGCTGGTACGGCGGAGAAACCCAATTGCAACAGGCGTCGTCTGGCGTTCAGTTCTCAGGAGACGCCTCCAGCTGCCGCCTTCACCGAGCCTCAGATAGCGGAGGTGCCAAATATTATCAGCCCCAACACGCTCAAGAAGGCGGTCTGTGAGCAGAACTCGGTCCCATTACAGCAGATCAAGAAGAAGGGCCGGAAACGGCCGACTAAAAAGGGCGCCGGTGCGAGCCAACCGACACCGAGTACGATCCGTGCTCAGGACGGGCCACCTTCACCTAAGGATATCTCGAGGAGGGTGCATGTGGCGGGTAGGGCGATGCTACCGACAAATATGCTCAATGCTGCAACCGGTGCTATGCGGAGTCTGCACGACAGTGTTCTTTCTTTGGAGAACTGGCGTCTCAGAGAGAATGATGTGGCATACCCGGTTTTCGTGGCCAAGGTACCAGAGGGCAAGGGCTTTGTGGATGGAGCCATCGGGGGTACGATCGTCCTGCGGTTTGATGACATCTTTGTTATGTTCAACCTTCATCCGCTGCACTACACCTTCGTTCGGCTGTTTTCGCTGAGTATGGAGATGCGGATCATTAGAGACAAGACCCCGGACATCGTGATCGTCGACCCCTTCTACATGCGTGCCAAGCTCTTGAGCAACGCTGGGGACCGCCAAGTCGCGAGTTCACACCTCGAAGACGTCATTCTGGCAAACCCAGATAAGGATAACTTCCTTGTGGCTTACTTTTTCCCGAGTAAGTCATCCCTTAACCGCCCCGTAACATATGATTTCTTAGATTTCGATCGTTCTTTTTTTTCTAACATTCCGTGTTCTGTGCAGTGACACACATTGCACACTCATCCTCTTAAGCCTGAAATATTCCATGGCCACGTATTTCGACCCGAACCGTAACTCCAAGATAGACTACACAAATATCAAGAAAGTTCTTGATGATGTTCTCCCTGGCTATGCCAAATCTGGAGGCACCTTCATCAGGGTAGTTCGTAAGTATGGCAAGCACGTGTTCGCCCACAATACGACGTTCTGCTACGTCAAGCAGCCGCCTGGCGGTCAGAAGGATGCCTACTACACCCTCCATCACATGCGGGCGATCGTAAGGGACCATCATCACCTTCTGCTACCAAATAATCTCAAAGATTGGGCCGCGAGCTTGTCGGCAATCTAGGACGCGGACATCAGACAAGAATTCTTTCGCATCCAGTCAGAGTCTGCGGACATCATCCATCAAGATGTCCTTCATACATCGGGGCAGTTCTTCCTCAGATATCAACCGTCCAACATTGAGATAGACGGAATTCTACAAATGCAGGCTGACAACGCCCGCGATTTCATGACCATCACGACAGACGGCGGCTTCATCCACGCTCCTGTCCATGAGTCGAGTCGAAAGTAGTGATGTGTAGTTCTGAAACATTGATTGGCTCATGTTGTAATTAAACTTTAGGCTGGTCACAATAGGGAGGAACTTAGGAGTAACATCACACACTCCAATACAACTTTGCTTATGTGGCACATATTTAATAAAGAGAGAGGTGCTTGTGGTAACTAGCTAAGTTACCGAAACATCACACACTCCAAGAAACAATGAGTCTATAACCTAATAAATACATCATTGCACGACACTACATAGATGTTCCTACCCACTATGGAGGTAGTAACATAGTCTAGGGAAGTGTGTAAGTTACTAACTTATGTTCTTGCCCATTGTGACCAGCCTTAATGAATTGTATGTCTCTTTGGTTTGGACAGTCGTTCAACTTAGATGTAATCGATGCTATTTATTAGTAGGACCATGAATAGTGCTATTAATATCTTACTTTTCTCTTCCGATCGTTTTGTTGCATACTTATATATTGCTTATGTATGTATTGTCTGTTGTTTGGCTTGTGCATAGAGATGCCGTCGTATGTCGTGTACAAGGGTAAGGTTCCCGGAGTCTACGACGACTGGGAGGAGTGTCGGAGACAGGTTCACCATTTCAGCGGTAACAGTTACAAAGGGTACACCACTAGGACGGAGGCCGAATCTAGATACGCTCGCTATCTAGCGGGAGAGAGGAGGGAGCGTTGGAGGAACCGGATGAAGACCAGTTTGATCGCGATGATGCTCATCGTGATGACCGCAGCTCTCTTCTATGTGATGGCAGTTTAGATGATTGATATCGACTTGTAATGTGAAGACAAACTCGATACCCGCGGTCTCGAGACTTGTAATATTTTATCTTTATTCGGTCTTTTAAATTCGGAGACTAATATGATGAATTGTATTTGGAGAATAATCTTCTATTGGATTCGATGAATCTGCTGTTGCTGTGTGCTACTGTCTATATTCTGTCAAATAATATATTTTGTAACCTGTGCAAAAATCAGAAAAGTAAAAAAAACCAAATATTCATACTAATGACGCATCACCACAAGGTACGCCATTAGTATGCCAAAGGATATTAATGGCACTCTGTCTTGATGCGCCATTAGTATGTCAAGTATACTAATAGCGCATCTATCCGCAGTGCGCCATTAGTGCGCCATGTATTCGAAACTATTTTTTGTATTTAAAGTTTATTTGGAAATTTTGGGTGAAAAATATCCGAAAAATCTTAGTTTTGGCGCACCGATAGTTTCCGCCCATGCAGGAAGAAAGCCGGATTCAAAAACAAAAAAAACAATCTTGGTCACGGTTCAACTCGGACCAGCATGACATGTACAGTGGTGCTATCTTAAGATTGCCACGTAGGATAAATGATGAGGTGGAGGAGAGAGAACTCATAAGAAAAAATTTGTCTTCTATTATTTAAGAGAAGACAAGAGATGATCTCGTAGCATAATATGTCTCATCATGTTTTTAGAAATAACTAGCTATTGAAGGCTAAGAGATAACTCATTGTAAACATCGTTTTTTGTCCTTTTTAAATAATATGCAAGACTTAAAATAAAATCATCTTATCAACCATTGTACATGTCCTAACTCACATTACTCTTTGGCTCCATGCACGCCGAGGTAAATAACGTCGACGACGCACGGCGCAGTAGCAATGGAGCCTGCAAAGTGGCCCACGAGGCCGTGGCCCAGCGGCCTTGGCGCCCCATATAACGTCTGCAGAACCCGGAGCGCGCACACTCCAACGAGCTCGCGGGGCAGAACGGCTAACTAGAGCGATGCCGCCGCTCCTCACCTTCTCCTCGCCGGCGCAGTCGCTCCCAGTCCCAGCGCCGTCCAGGGCCCGGTTGAGGGTCGCTGCTTCCGCCGTCGTTGGTGCCACCGGCCAAGCCACCAACGACTTCCCGTCGTTCCTTCCCAACGCGGTCGAGAGCATCCGCGACGGTGCCGCCATCCGCCTCGCCAAGCGAATCCAGCGCGTGCCCGTCCAGGCGAGCTAGCTTCTCCACAAACTGCCGCAGTTTTGCTTTTCACTTAAAGTTCTGTTGGCTGAAGAGGCAACACGTGTGATGAACGAATTTTCGTTGAACCAATCCCCATTCCAGACCGGCTTCTCCACGAGCCCGATACTGAGCAGCTGCGTGAGGCCACTCAATCAGCAGCAGAGCAGTGACCCGGTCCTGCTGCTCCATGGCTTCGACAGGTGCGTTGAACGGGGCCACCTATCTCATACTCCCTCCGTCTCATAATATAATATGTTTTGCAAGCTATATGAAGGAAGTACTATATAGCATCTGGTGTCTAATTCCTTGTGCCAATAGTACTTGTCCACATCG